>NC_134819.1:37349038-37359038 GCF_046742065.1 Oratosquilla oratoria | reverse complement strand
CTTTCCCTCCTCTTCCCTCTTTATCCTCCATTCCTCTTCATCCACCTACGTTTTTCAACTTCTCCCATTTTCCCTCCTCCCCTTCTCCCTCAACATTTTCCTCTTCTTCTCCCTCCCTCTTCTCCCCCTCTCCTCCGCTTTTTCCTCTTCTCCTCCTTCCCCTTCTCCTCCTCTGCCCCTACCCCCTCCATTTTCCTCTTCTTCTCCCCCTCCCCCTCCTCTCTCTCTGTCTCTATCCCCCTCTTTTTTCCTCTTCTCCCCATCCCTCTCCATGTTCCTCTTCTTCTCCTCCTTCTTTTTCCTCTCCTTCTCCCCGTACAAGTCTCATTCCCCTCCCCCCCCTCCTTATTCCTCTTCTTCTCCCCCTCCCCCTCCCCCCTTGTCCCCCCTGGGTACACACACACGCCCTCCCCTCCATCCCTTCAATCAGCACTGTCGGAAAAGGCCTGATGGCTCCACTTAGTCGTTTATTCCCGTCTCGTTCCCGGACCATTCCCGGTCGGTTCCAGTTCCGGTCAGCCATTGTGCCCCGGATGGCGACCACGAGGGGACCCGGAGTGTCTGTGGTTTCCTTCCCCCCCCCCTCCCTTTCCCTCCCCCTGTCCTCCCTCTTCCCCTCCCCCACCCTTTCCTCCCTCCTCTTCATCATTCTCCACCTACGTCAAATTGACCACGATCGCGCCACCAATACCACCACGACCTCGCTGTCGAAGTCTTCCATACATACATCAATCATTACCTGATCTCCCCAAACCCGAAGTCTCTTCCACTTGCACCCTCAAACCGAAGCCAATCAGAAACCTCATCTCCTCACGTACCCTGTGGTTCCTATATCTTTATCAAGACTGCCGCCAGACGATTCTATTCAAGGAGGCGTGGTCTCCTCTGTAGGAAACTGTCCTTTATCCTCCAGAGGCTCGATATCAACAAAGAGTCTGCGATTGGCAATGTGCTCTTGAACATTCGTTCATCAGAGGGAGATTATTATACCAACAGATATTCAAACCACGATTTCATATAAAATTAATACCAAAAATTCAATTCTTGATATCAATATTCTTTTTTTCCTTTTGAAACATGGAAATGAGTGAATAAACAAGTAGATTTGATACATAAATGAACGAGAAAATAAACAAAGATACAAATATATAAAAAGAAGAAAATAAAAAGAAGAAAATAATACACAGGTACATAAACCAGATATATACATAGGAATGAATAAACAAATACATGAATGAATGAATATATGAATGAAACAATGAATGCATAAGTATATAAAGAATAGATAAAATAGATATAGATAAATGTATATACATATATATGTATATACATATATATATATATATATATATATATATATATATATATATATATATATATAAACACCAACATACGGCATGAATAGTTAGATCAATTAGAACTAAATTTCCTATAGAAAGCAGATAGTGAATAAAGAATATTCAAATAAATAATGAATAAGCAATCAAAAAACACAAATATGGAAACATAAGTAAAGGAACAAAAATGAATATATAGTTTACTAAGTACATGGATAAATAAATAAATTAATTAATCCATCATATAAAAAGAATTTTACTCAAGAACTTTAACTTACATGTTTCTTTCTTTTTTTCATCAGTACACACTTCAAACAACACAAATGCACATTCAAGACCCAACAAAAACCCAACACAGACACACATACACACACACACACACAGACACACACACACACACATACACACACATACACACACACACATACACACACACACACACACACACACAGACACACACACACACACACACACACATACACACACACACACACACACACACACACACACACACACACACACACACACACACACACACACACACACACACACACACACACACACACACACACACACACACACACACACACACACATCTTATATGGTGTATTGACTGCATAGGTTTCATGTAGTTAATGTTTTAGGGACTTTAATGTCACCTCTATGGACCAGAATTGCGTAATATTCTTTTATGATTTGAGACTAATTTCCACACAAAATAGAATGCTTATCAATTTTAATTTCTGGTATCCCTCAATTCTATGACTCCATCTCCTAGGTGCAATTTTGACCACCAAAAATACAACTATTTGTTTCTGCTGACAAAATATTGATATAATAATCAACATAGCATTTACTTTTCAATCGTTACACTGCAATGGAATAGTTACAGACTTACAAAAATAAAGGCGACATCTTGTTAGTGTACCCCAGATGATTTGTCGCGCACCAGATATTGCACAGATAATTTACAAATAAGCTAGTGAATGATAGTTATCCTCTGCAAAGTACTAGTTTTCAATTCGTCATGGAACTAACATGTGCTGCTATTGTCTTCCCTACTTGCACGTGTAAAGTATATCTATCATAGCTCTAAAATCCCTATATCCTCATCCTTCTTCCTACAATCTAATTTGAAAGTTCTTTATTATTACCATATCCGTTAACTTACTCGTTCTTCCTCCAATGGGAGGTGAGGCAGAGTGATGACGTCATGTCGTCTCAGTTGACTCAGGACTTTTGTTGATTTTGATTGGTAATACAAGGTAATGCACATAGGTAAAAATAATAGTAAGTACGATTACAAGTTATTTGGAAATTCGTTAACAAAAGTGGATAGTGAAAAAGATCTCGACGTAATTATCAGTAACGATCTCAAATCATCCAAGCAGTGTATTTCAGCCTCTGAGAAAGCAAATAAGATTCTAGGACTGATTGCGCGATCTTTTGACTTCAAAAGTCCATCACTCATTAACAAGCTATATAAAATCGTTAGTTCGTCCAAATTTGGAATATGTTTACAAAGGCAAAGCATGCCGACAGGAGACCTTTTGATCCATATCTAGGTCGGATGCAAAAAAAAAAAAATAATAATAATAATAATAATAAAATAAAAACATATTAATAATAAATTAAAACTATAACAATGTAAATAACAATTAAAATACATAAATAAATGCATTGGTATAGTTGAATAACAAACAAACAGGTAAATAGTAAATGATAATAAATTGACATATAACTAATAATAAATGAAAATCAGACAGACAAATTATAACAAAACAAAAACAAATAATATAACATAAATTATAATAATTACAGCATCTTACTTAGGTATTTATCTAAATGATTCTTAAAGCTTCGAACTGAACTACATTGCACTACCTGTGCAGGAAGTTTATTCCATTCATTAACTACACGGTTGGCAAAGTTGTTTCTACCTACTTCCAAATTGAATCTATTTCCGGACAGTTTGAGACCATTGTTTCTTGTCTGATTCTCATTCAATGTGAAAATTTTGGTCACTTTTGATGTTGTCAATTCCCTTTAAAATCTTAAAGACCTGTATCAAGTCACCTCTGAGTCTACGCTTTTTTAGGGAAAACAGATTCATGTGCTTAAGTCGATTTTCGTATGATTTATTTTTGATATTTGGAATCAGTTTTGTGGCTCGCCGTTGTACTTTTTCCAGTCTGTCAATGTCTTTAATGAGATTCGGTGACCATACGGAAACAGCATATTCCAAATGTGGACGAACTAACGATTTATATAGCTTGTTAATTAGCGATGGACTTTTGAAATCAAAAGATCGCGCAATCAATCCCAGAATCTTATTTGCTTTCTCAGAGGCTGAAATACACTGCTTGGATGATTTGAGGTCGTTACTGATAATTACGCCGAGATCTTTTTCACTATCCACTTTTGTTAACGAATTTCCAAATAACTTGTAATCGTACTTGCTGTTATTTTTACCTATGTGCATTACCTTGCATTTACTTGTGTTAAATTTCATTAGCCACTTTTCAGACCATTGCTGTAATTTATCTAAATCTTCTTGAATATCTAATTGGTTTGAGTGATCATTTGCCACTCCGCACAGTTTTGTATCATCAGCAAATTTGGAAACAGTAGATTTTAGTCCATGGTCTATATCATTTATATATACTATGAATAGAAGTGGCCCAAGAACGGAACCCTGAGGAACTCCACTTGCAACACTTTTCCATCCAGAAGTTTTTCCATTTAAAACAACTCTCTGTTTTCGACCTTTCAACCAATTACTAGTCCAACCTAATAGGCTACCACTTATTCCATGCAAAGCTAATTTAGTAAGTAGTCTTTCGTGTGGGACGGTATCAAAAGCTTTTGCAAAGTCTAGATATATTAAATCTATATTGTTTCTTTTGTCATAATTCGAGACAACTGTGTTGTAGAATTCGAGTAAGTTAGTCACGCAAGAACGTTTCCGTCTGAAACCATGTTGGCTATCATTTATCAAACGGTTACTTTCTAAATGATATTCGATAGCATCTCTGATGATAGTTTCCATTATTTTTCCTACGATCGAAGTCAAACTAATAGGCCTATAGTTATTTGGTTTCTTTTTGTCACCTTTTTTGAATATGGGAGTAACGTTAGCTAGCTTCCATTCTGTTGGGACATCTCCGGATATGATGGATTTCTTGAAAATAATTTCTAATGGAACAACAATCTCATTTTTCATTTCCTTTAAGATTCTTGGATGCCAACCGTCAGGCCCTGGTGTTTTATTAACTTTGAGTTTGTCTATACACCTTTTAATTGTTTCTTTTGTTATATTTACCGTAGTGAGTAAGTTTACCCCAGACTTTTCACAGGTTTCAGTTTGGAATTCACTTTGAGGTGTTTCGTTTACGAATACCGAGCTAAAATAATTGTTTAAGAGATTACACATTCCTTCATTTGAATATTCAAGTTGACCGTCAGCAGATAATAGTGGACCAATGTGATTCCTAACAACCTTTTTATCTCTAATGTAACTATAGAATTCTTTGGGATTCTCTTTGGATTTCTCAGCGATGTTCATTTCGTATTGTCGTTTTCTTTTTCTTATTGTCTTTTTTAAATCTCTCTGTATTGATACATAACTTTCATAGTCATTAGATGCACCCGAGCACTTATATTTCTTATAAGCCTGTCTCTTTTTAGCAATACTTTTTTCAGTTTCTTTGTCGAGCCACTTTGGGCGAGCCTGATTTGGGGGACGTCTGTCCTTAAAAGGAATGTAAGTTTGAATCATCTTAGTGAGCGTATTTTGAAATATTTCCCACATCTGATCTACAGGCCTTTCGTTTAATTTTTCCTCCCAATCTGTAAGCTGAAGCTCCTGACGTAGTTCTATGAACTGAGCTTTACTGAAATCGGGTATTTTAGAAGCACAAGTATCTATTCTAAAATTGTTTAGGAGTTTGAATCTGACTAAGTTGTGATCGCTATTTGCAACAGATTCACCGACTTCTACATCAGTTGCCATGCTTTCGCGGCTAGTGATCAATAAATCGAGTAAGTTTCCATATCTTGTGGGCTCTTTTACATGCTGAATTAAGTAATTGTCACCAAGAAAATCAATCAAGCGACTACCTATATGGCCATGTTCAAGGGTCATCCAATCAATGTCAGTAAAATTGAAATCACCCATTATCAATAAATCCCGGTTGCAGAAACTAGACAGTTCTTGAAATAACAGTTTGTCGTCTGCTAATGATAATGTCTTTGGCCTATATATTACACCTATATTCATTTTTTGTCCATTTGTTTGGGTTAACTCAACCCACAAACTGTCATATGCATCCTGTTTCACTTTCTCTAAAACACAAGCATGAACATTGTTTTTAACGTACAATAGAACACCCCCACCTTTCTTGTGGTTTCTATCCTGATGAAAGTGTTTAAATCCCGCAATATTAAATTCAGCTTCGAACTCTGTACCATTTAACCATGTCTCAGTTATTCCTATCATATCGAGATTTTCGCTTTTGACATACGCCTGTATTTCTTGAAATTTGTTCCTAATACTACGAGCATTAAAGTACATAGTTTTAAGAAACTCCTGATTATTTCTTTTTGACACATTTTGAGTTTCAATATCATGTCTTATATTATCATTTTGTTTTTTATTTATGCCTTGCTCTATATTATTATTATTTGGTCCTACATTGACATTCAATGCCTCATTAACATTTCTATCAAAATTAACATTTCCCCCATCACGGACATCTGGTCGATTACGGTCATCCGATCTATTTTGTACATTTTGTCCCCCTACGTCACCGTGATTCACGCCGGCCTCCCGTCGTTCAGTGACATTATGTCCGGCATCCCTTTCTAAAATTATATTTTGTCCTCCAGTGACATTATATCCTACCGTGATATTTTTTCCTCCACTATAATTACATCCCATCGTGATCTTTTGTCTTCCACTGTCATTACATCCTATCTTGATATTTTGGCCTTCATTGACATTCTGTCCGGTATCTCTTCATAAAATTATATTTTGTTCTTCACTGACATTATATCCTAACGTGATATTTTCTCCTCCATTATCATTACATCCTATCGTGATATTTTGTTCTCCACTATCATTATTTCCCATCGTGATCTTTTGTCCTCCACTGTCATTACATCCCATTGTGACATTTTGTCCTAAGACATTACATCCTAATGTGTCATTTCGTCCTCTAGCGATATTACATCCTATCATGATATTTTGGCCTTCATTGACATTCTGTCCGGTATCCCTTCCTAAAATTACATTTTGGCCTTCAATGACATTATATCCTACCGTGATATTTTCTCGTCCATTATCATTACATCCTATCGTGATATTTTGTTCTCCTTTACCATTACTTCCCATCGTGATCTTTTGTCCTCCACTGTCATTATATCCCATTGCGACATTTTGTCCTATGACATTATATCCTAATGTGACATTTCGTCCTCTAGCGACATTATATCCTAAAATTATATTTTGTCCTATACTGGTACATTGTTCTACATTAATGCTATACTCTACACTGTTTTCCCAAGTACATTCTATTTCCCCTTCCCTTTGGCCTTCTACCCTAAAAAAGGAGCTGGTTCATTACAAACTCCCACAATGAGGTTTGTAAGAACATCTTTGCCTCTGCGGGTAAGGTGGATCCCATCAGAAGCGTAAAGGTCATGGCGCCTAGAAAAGAGATACCAAGGATCAAGAAAGTGGTATCCCAATTGCGTGCACAACTGTGATATCCTCTCATTGATACCTATGGCTCTACTGTTCCAACACAAACCTGCGTAGATCCTCGGAAGGATCCCACAGACTACGTGACGGCTCCCACATTCCTTCATCTCCTGAAGGACCTTGTAATTCCGAACAAGTTTCTCTGATCTCACCCTACCCACATCGTTACTTCCCGTATGATCACCGAATCTCATTAAAGACATTGACAGATTGGAAAAAGTACAACGGCAAGCTACAAAACTGATTCCAAATATCAAAAATAAATCATACGAAAATCGACTAAAACATATGAATCTGTTTTCCTCAAAAAAGCGTAGACTCAGAGGTGACTTGATACAGGTCTTTAAGATTCTATAGGGAATTGACATCAAAAGTGACAAAATTTTCACACTGAATGAGAATCCGACAAGAAACAATAGTCTCAAACTGTCCGTAAATAGATTTAATTTGGAAGTGGATAGAAACAACTTCGCCAACCGTGTAGTTAATGAATGGAATAAACTCTCTGCAGAGACAGTGCAATGTAGTTCAGCTCGAAGCTTTAAAAATCATTTAGATAAACACCCAAGCAAGATGCTGTAATGACTATCATTTATTTTATATTATTTGTTTATTTGTTTTGTTATCATTTGTCCGTTTGTTTATTATTATTTGTTTGATTCTCATTTATTATTAGTTTTGTCAATTTATTATTATTTACTATTTACTTGTTTGTTTATCATTTAACTATACCTATGCATTTATTTGTGTATTTTATTTATAATTCATATTATTATAGTTTTTATTTATTCATTTATTTCTTTATCATTATTATGATTTTTTTCGCATCCGACCTAGATATGGACCAAAAGGTCTGCTGTCGACATGCTCCGCCTTTGTAATCCTTTGTAATCCTTTATAATTTTGTTCCTTGTCATTTCAGTTTTTTTCTGTTATCCTTTCTGTCGTTCTTGTATCTGGTATCGTTGCTCTTATTGTTACTGTTGCTGTGTTAACTCTACTCTCTATTCTGTACTTTCTGAAATTTTATTTCAGAATTTTTCCAAATTATTAAGATCTAAAGTAAAGAATTGTTTTATTCTGTCTAATACTGTAGATTTATTGTTATTGTACATAACTTTTACAACCATTAAATCTACATCTATAATAACGTCTAAAAAGAAACTCCGCATATTATGACAACATATGAACACAAATAGACACATATAAAAATAATAAATAGAATAAATAAATAGGTAAAGTTAAACGATAAACAAACAGATTAATAGTAAATTATAATAAATGGATAGATATATAATAACAAATGATAATCAAGTAAATAATGATAAACAGACAAATAATAGCAAATAAACAAACAATATTAAATAAATGGCAAGCATTACAGCATCTTGTTTACGTGTATATCTAAACAAATCTTATACATGTAATATATATATATACATATATATATATATATATATATATATATATAATGTATATATATACATACAAATATATTGTATATACATATATATATATATATATATATAGTATATATACATATGTACATATACACACACACATGCACATACAATATGCAAATATATATATATATATATATATATATATATATATAATATACATACATATATATATATATATATATATATATATGTATATACATATATATTTACATATATATACATATATACATGTATATATATATATACATATATATATATACATGTATATATATATATATACATATATGTATACATATATATATATATATATATATATATATATATATATATATATTACATTAGCTGTCACAGTGGTAACAGACGGACTTAGTTTGCTTGGTGGTCCGGGTTCGAATCTCGGGTGGTGTTCTGACAGCTCTTCATATGTAAATACTGTTCTTTCATATATACATAGCTTATCAATTTTCATGTTTAGGTCAGACGTACTCATATTATAAATTCTCCATGCGATACTATTTGGAAAATTGTTCGCCTTCACAAACAGACGTATTCATTACCTGTGTACTCATAACATTGCCCAAAACCGCCAAGATCAACGCCACGACCTTTTTTTTTTCCAACCCGCCAAGTGAACTGGCCCAAAACATTACCTCATACAAAAAAAATAACAAAAAAAAAAAAAAAAAAAAAAAAAAAAAAAAAAAAAAAAAACCATTACTCTAATGACACGGTATCACACCAGCCAATTTTGTTCCTGTCGCTGCATTAGGCGACATAACCCATAACTAGCAATCCATCTCATATGCAGTAACAACCAAGACCGTCATGTCAATTAAGCAGCAACTCAGGAAAGATGCAATTAGTTTGTGTCCGCCGTGGACGGTAACAACCGTAAGATCAAGAGCGCGGCAGAAGAGCTATTTGTGGACCACATTCAGCAAAGACGCGAGAGAAAGAAGCCAAAAAGGCAAAAAGCAATAAATAGATAAATGAATAAATGAATGAATTTATAACCAAATATATAGATTAGATAATAAATGAACAGGTCATGGAGGAGATGCATTTTTCTGAAACATTCATAACAAAACCTGCAACAAAATAAATAAATTGATAAAGAAATAAACAACTAAATAAATAAACGAATAGATAAATAGATAGATAAATATATGAATAAGTAAATAAATATATAAACATGAACGTCATGGACAAGGAGCATTTTCCTAGAATCATCAAAACAAAACTTATAACATTACAGACAACAAACGTCGAACACATGATTTCTAGAACCAGTGCAGAAGCCAAAATTGCCTGAAACAATGACGTCATATCGATGTCCCACCACCTCAACCCCCCACCCCCACCCCCTTCCACCTCTCTTCCCCTTCTCTCCCTCTTAGCCCTTACACTAACCAAATGGGTACATTCGTCCCAACAATCAC
>NC_134819.1:37321538-37334038 GCF_046742065.1 Oratosquilla oratoria | reverse complement strand
CAGGAGGCGAGGACGGTTTCCTTTACAGAGGACTTTGTAGCGTGGAATTTGATCAACCATGCCCTTGGTCCAACTCGCTGGTGGCAGTAGCGACGCTCTAGCCCGCTCTGCCAGTGAGCATCCTGTTGGGTAATTAAGTGATTTATTTGCTGATCGCATTTAAACTAAAAGGAGTCTTAGTTACAAATATTCATTTCGTCATCCATCAGCTAATATAACAAAGGATTACAAAGGATTACAAAGGCGGAGCATGCCGACAGGAGACCTTTTGATCCATATCTAGGTCGGATGAAAAAAAAAAAAAAAAAAAAAAAAAAAAAAAAAAAAAAAAAAAAATCATATTAATAATAAATAAAAACTATAATAATGTAAATAACAAATAAAATACATAAATAAATGCATAGGTATAGTTGAATAACAAACTAACAGGTAAATAGTAAATTATAATAAATTGACATATAACTAATGATAAATGAAAATCAGACAGACAAATTATAACAAAACAAAAACAAATAATATAACATAAATTATAATCATTACAGCATCTTAGGTATTTATCTAAATGATTCTTAAAGCTTCGAACTACACGGTTGGCAAAGTTGTTTCTACCTACTTCCAAATTGAATCTACTTCCGGACAGTTTGAGACCATTGTTTCTTGTCTGATTCTCATTCAATGTGAAAATTTGGTCACTTTTGATGTTGTCAATTCCCTTTAAAATCTTAAAGACCTGTATCAAGTCACCTCTGAGTCTACGCTTTTTTAGGGAAAACAGATTCATGTGCTTAAGTCGATTTTCGTATGATTTATTTTTGATATTTGGAATCAGTTTTGTGGCTCGCCGTTGTACTTTTTCCAGTCTGTCAATGTCTTTAATGAGATTCGGTGACCATACGGAAACAGCATATTCCAAATGTGGACGAACTAACGATTTATATAGCTTGTTAATGAGTGATGGACTTTTGAAATCAAAAGATCGCGCAATCAATCCCAGAATCTTATTTGCTTTCTCAGAGGCTGAAATACACTGCTTGGATGATTTGAGGTCGTTACTGATAATTACGCCGAGATCTTTTTCACTATCCACTTTTGTTAACGAATTTCCAAATAACTTGTAATCGTACTTACTGTTATTTTTACCTATGTGCATTACCTTGCATTTACTTGTGTTAAATTTCATTAGCCACTTTTCAGACCATTGCTGTAATTGATCTAAATCTTCTTGAATATCTAATTGGTTTGAGTGATCATTGGCCACTCCGCACAGTTTTGTATCATCAGCAAATTTGGAAACAGTAGATTTTAGTCCATGGTCTATATCATTTATATATACTATGAATAGAAGTGGCCCAAGAACGGAACCCTGAGGAACTCCACTTGCAACACTTTTCCATCCAGAAGTTTTTCCATTTAAAACAACTCTCTGTTTTCGACCATTCAACCAATTACTAGTCCAACCTAATAGGCTACCACTTATTCCATGCAAAGCTAATTTAGTAAGTAGTCTTTCGTGTGGGACTGTATCAAAAGCTTTTGCAAAGTCTAGATATATTAAATCTATATTGTTTCTTTTGTCATAATTCGAGATAACTGTGTTGTAGAATTCGAGTAAGTTAGTCACGCAAGAACGTTTCCGTCTGAAACCATGCTGGCTATCATTTATCAAACGGTTACTTTCTAAATGGTATTCGATAACATCTCTGATGATAGTTTCCATTATTTTCCCTACGATTGAAGTCAAACTTATAGGCCTATAGTTATTTGGTTTCTTTTTGTCACCTTTTTTGAATATGGGAGTAACGTTAGCTAGCTTCCATTCTCTTGGGACATCTCCGGATATGATGGATTTCTTGAAAATAATTTCTAATGGAACAACAATCTCATTTTTCATTTCCTTTAAGATTCTTGGATGCCAACCGTCAGGCCCTGGTGTTTTATTAACTTTGAGTTTGTCTATACACCTTTAAATTTTTTATTTTGTTATACTTACCGTAGTGAGTAAGTTTACCCCAGACTTTTCACAGGTTTCAGTTTGGAATTCACTTTGAGGTGTTTCGTTTACGAATACCGAGCTAAAATAATTGTTTAAGATATTACACATTCCTTCATTTGAATATTCAAGTTGACCGTCAGCAGATAATAGTGGACCAATGTGATTCCTAACAACCTTTTTATCTCTAATGTAACTATAGAATTCTTTGGGATTCTCTTTGGATTTATCAGCAATGTTCATTTCGTATTGTCGTTTTCTTTTTCTTATTGTCTTTTTTAAATCTCTCTGTATTGATACATAACTTTCATAGTCATTAGATGCACCCGAGCACTTATATTTCTTATAAGCCTGTCTCTTTTTAGCAATACTTTTTTCAGTTTCTTTGTCGAGCCACTTTGGGCGAGCCTGATTTGGGGGACGTCTGTCCTTAAAAGGAATGTAAGTTTGAATCATCTTAGTGAGCGTATTTTGAAATATTTCCCACGTCTGATCTACAGGCCTTTCGTTTAATTTTGCCTCCCAATCTGTAAGCTGAAGCTCCTGACGTAGTCCTATGAACTGAGCTTTACTGAAATCGGGTATTTTAGAAACACAAGTATCTATTCTAAACATTTTTAGTAGTTTGAATCTGAGTTGTGATCGCTATTTACAACAGTTTAACCGAATTCTACATCGGTTATCATGCTTTCACGGCTAGTGATTAATAAATCGAGTAAGTTTCCATGTCTTGTGGGCTCTTTTACATGCTGAATTAAGTAATTTTCACCGAGAAAATCAATCAAACGACTACCTATATGGCCATGTTCAAGGGTCATCCAATCAATGTCAGTAGAATTGAAATCACCCATTATCAATAAATCCCGGTTGCAGAAACTAGACAGTTCTTGAAATAACAGTTTGTCGTCTGCTAATGATAATGTCTTTGGCCTATATATTACACCTATATTCATTTTTTGTCCATTTGTTTGGGTTAACTCAACCCACAAACTGTCATATGCATCATGTTTTTTTTTTTTTTACGTTAGAAAAGATATATATACAAGAAATACAAAATAAAGGCGAGAGATTTATTTTATTTTATACTATTTTATTTATTTATTGTTTATTCATTTATTTGTTTATTTATTTTTCATTCATTTATTTGCTTATTTTTCAACTGAACGTGCACGATAAACAGAGGAAGGAGAGACGGAGGCAGTAATCATCCGTCTGAGTGGATGGACGAAGACTGAGAGTGGATGAGGAGACATATCAACTATGATTGGATGAAAAACCCAAGGCACGGTAAAAAAAAAAAAAAAAAAAAAAAAAAAAAAATATATATATATATATATATATATATATATATATATTATAATAATAATAATAATACTAATAATAATAATAATACTAATAATGATAATGATAATGATAATAACAATAACAATAACAATAACAATAATAACAATAATAACAATAATAACAATAACAATAACAATAATGATAATGATAATGATAATGATAATGATAATAATAATAATAATAATAATAATAATAATAATAATAATAATGATAATGATAATGATAGTAATGATAATAATAACAATAACAATAATAACAATAATAACAATAACAATAACAATAATGATAATGATAATGATAATGATAATGATAATAATAATAATAATAATAATAATAATAATAATAATAATAATAATAATAATAATAATAATAATAATAATGATAATAATAATAATAATAATAACAAAAATGGATTTTGTAATCAGCCGGATAGATGGGTGGATAATCAAGGGCCAAGAACGGATGCTGAAGGAACGTTAAAACCACAGTTGGATTTAAAGAATGAAAATGAAAAAAGGGGAAACACAAGAGTAACACGGATAATTCTACGAGAAAAAAAATCCTAAGTGTTAGTGATAGTAAGGAAGACGACGCGAGACAGAAAATTAAATCTAATTACGGAATTTAGAACCAAGTGTGGAAGAATACTGCGTGAAACGGATGAATAAGGGAGGGAGGGCGAGGAGGAAGAGGAGGAGAAGGAGGAGGAGAAGGAGGAAGAGAAGGAGAAAGAGGAGGAGAAGGAGAAAGAGAAGAAGGAGTAGGAGGAAGAGGAGAAGATGGAGAAATAGGAGGATGAGGAGAAAAGAGAAGGGATAGGAGAAATAGAAGAAAGAGACAGAGGAGGAAGAGGAAAATGAGGAGGACGACAAATCAGGTACAATAACAAAGAGGAAAGTGGTTCCAGAAAACATGAGATTAAGACACTGGAAAAGATGAAGGATGAGTGAAAGATGAGTAAAGAAGGGAATGCACCGTTTTGCTTTGTGAGAAAATGGGGGATAGAGGACATGACAGAGATGCTATACAAAGACTCATATTGATAATTGGTGTCAGAACTAATGAGATGAAGAGGAAGAAGAGGAAGAAGGGTTAGAAGAAGAAGAAGAAGAAGAAGAGGAAGAAAATGAAGAAAAAAGAAGAAAAAGAATAATAACAAAAAATAAAAAAATAAAAAGAAGAAAAAGAAAGAACCAACAAAAGGGTTATGAGGAGAAAAAAAAAACGAAGTACAAGAACAAGAACAAAAAGAACAAGAACAAGAATAACGAAACAGGGTGGACGGCAAAGGAATAGGATGGGTAAGGTGGAAAGGAGTAGTTAAGGTAACGGGAAGAGGGAGGGGAGGTGGGGAAGAACACAGACCCAAACCAAAAGGAAATAACTTATACCTCATGTGTAAGAAAGTGACAGAAACTTCTGGGGAAGGGAGTTGGGGGAGGGGGGGAAGGGAGAGTGAGAGATGAGGGGGGGAAGAGAAAGGGGGGGAAGGAAGAGTGAGAGATGGGGTGGGGAGGAAGGGGAAGGTCCCATTGTGTATTCACGAAGCTACCGGCTATGAAGACATTTCACCTTTGCAGGAGTCCGTAAAAATAATAAGGCTCCTGTTTATATTCCTTCTGAGGGAACGGAGACCGAGGGGGTAGGAGGAGGAGGAGGAGGAGCTGGGGAGAGGGAGGGGAGGAGGAGCTGGGGAGAGGGAGGGGAGGAGAAGCAGGCTGAGGAGGAGGAGGAGCTAGGGAGAGGGAGAAGATGAGTAGGAGTAGTAAAAGGAGGAAGAGGAAGGGGAGGAAGAGAAAGGTTGAAGAGGAAGGAGAGGTGAGGGGAAGATGTTACAAGGTTGGAGAGGGAAGGGGAAGGGGAGGGGGAAGGGGAGGGGGAAGAGGAGGGAAGGGGTTGGTGAGGGGTAAGGAGTTCAGAGCTGTACGGGGGGACCGCTGTACGAACTAGATAAAAGGGCTCCCGACCAAAGGGGAAAAAATGAGATAGATGAATGATTTTTCTCAAAAAGAAAAAAATATATACATTATTTTCTCTCTCTCCTGTCATTCTTCGTCATCCTCCCTTTCAGTGGAAGATGCACCTTCAATCACCCGAAATTTTATTTACAAACGAAAAATTAACTTTTGTAATTTTGGTAAGGAGGAAAATCTGCGAAAATGCAGATTAGTCAGATAGACCTTACGGATGCATTAATCTCGAATATACTGTTTGGGAGATCCAATCTCAACTCTTCTTTTTTTATTTGGGGGGGGGGAGGGAAGAAGGGGATGGGGGTCATCAAACAGCTCTTTACCCTATCACTTTATTTTCTTCTTCTTCTTCTTCTTCTTCTTCTTCCTCTTCTTCTTTTATCCCCAGATAGTATGGTCTACCTCACACACCACTCTCCCCCATACAGAAACCTCTTCGTGGTACGTTTCCGAAAAACAAACTCTAATTACACTTCTACCGGGTAGATTCCGGTAAGGAAGACCACTAACTGGGGTACCCCATCAGAGAGCAAATGCAAATTCTTGACTGCCTGCCCGCCTGCCTGCTTGCCTGCCTGCTTGTCTGCCTGCTTGCCTTCCGCTACAAAATCTTCCTCCACTCGCTCGCTCGAGAGCGAAGATGTCTCCTTAATGGTTGACGCCGGAATATGAAGGCTTTTTACTCATTACAAAAATAACGCAGTTTTATTGTTTCTATAATAGAAGAGCCACGGCTACAAAACCCGAGACCCGACTTCGCTATAGTGAACACCTCCTCAGAAGCCTCTGTTTTCAACTCACTGGAAGGACCTAATGTACTTGTCGGCGCTGGCTTTGTGAACCCCCTTTTAAGAGCCCAGGGCCCTTCGGCAGGAGGAAGACGCCCTTCAATCGACGTGGTGGTAATGAAGGGTGCTGAAAAATGAAGCATCCAGATGAATGGTGCTGAGTTTTTCGTTGGGATGCAAGACGGGTGGCTGTGGCCAAGCCTAATGCGTTAACCGTGTTGGCACGTCTTCTATTAATAGCGGAATATTCCATGTTTCCCGCCGGCTTTTTCCGACCGTTGCTCTGCATTGAGGTCCAGCACCCTGCCGCCGCTGCCGCCGCCTCCACCTCCTACCGACACCAGCCTTTTTACGCCTCATCTTTCTGCTCTACTTCGTGTTTTCTTGCAGACTCTTCCGACTCTCTGCCTCGAAGTCTTCGTTCTTGACTTCGGTGCTCCTCTTCGAGTCCCTCTCATTCTCTTCTTCTTTGGTTGTCCTCTTCCTTTTCTGCCTCCTTATTTTCCAGGTGTTCTTCTCTTCCCTATTGTTCCTCCTTCTCCTTTTCTACTTACTTCTCTTCCTCCTCCCTCTACTCCTTTTCCTTCTCTTCCTCTTCCCCTTCACCTTCCCTTTCCTCCTCTTACCCTCCTCCTCTTCCTCTATCTCCCCTCCCACTCCTCTTCCTCCCATTCTCCCCTCCACCTCTTCGTCCTCCTCCCCTCCTCTTTCTCTTCTTCCTCCTCTCCCCCTTCCCTTTTCCTCCTCCCCACCCGATGTCGATTACGAGGACGCTTATCTACCTTCCTCTTCTTCGTTCACCTTTTCCCTCCTCTAAGAGAATTCCTGCTCCTCCTCCTCCTCCTCCTCCCCCTTCTCCTCCTCCTCCTCCTTCTCCTCCTCCTCCTCCTGCTCTTCCTCTCTCCTCCACCACCACCAGGTTGACACGTCAACTCTTTATGCTCTGACCTTTAATCTTGCTACGGTTGTTCTTCTTGCCTTACCCTCTCCCTCCTCACATGGTTCCTTCCTTGCCGCAGCATTCTTCTCCCCAACCATTCCCTCCTCCTGTTCCTCCTCGTCATCTTCCATCTCCATTCTTCTTCCCCTGCTCCTTCTCACCTCCTCTCCTCCTCCTCCTCTTCCTTCTCCATTCTTCTCTTCCCTTCCCTTCTCACACCCATCTTCTCCTCTCCTACTCCTTCTCCATTCCCCTCCTCCTTCTCCTCCCTCTCCTTCTCACATCCTTCTTCTCCTTCTCCTCCTCCTCTTCCTCCTCCTCCTCCTCCTCTTCCTCCTCCTCCGACTGAAGCAGATGACGACAGGCGGTGGCGTCTGTGATGGTAGTGCTGTTGTTGTTGGTTGTGGAGGACACCGAAGACGGGGGGTGGGGGCGGGGGTGGAGGGATGTGGGTTGAGACCTCGAGGTCTTCTTCGGTGTCTTCCCCCGGTAGTGGTCCCTTCGGCGAGGGTGGTGATTTTACCGAAGGGGTAAAAGAAAGACTTTCAAGAGGGTGATGGCAGAACAGATTTTTTTTTTTTTTTTTTTAGTATTGTGAAGTAACTCTGGTCCTTTTGGGACATCGGCTTCAAATGGGTTTAGGTTATCTCGAGTGAACATTTATTATGCATTTATTTGTTTATTAACTTATCTACTTGTTTGTTTATTCATTTATTCATTAATCAAACTATTCATTATATTCATATATTTCAAATAATTTATTTGATTACTTGTTATTATGTTCATTATTCTCATTACATTTGATTTTCATTATTTCATTTTTTATTTTTCATTTTATTGTATCTTATAATTATTGCTACTACCAGAACTTGTTTATTTGCCTATTGATATATGTATATATATTTAAACATTCTATTTATTATTTATTCGATTCATTTATTTCAATTCATTTACTATTTAATCAATTAATTTTTTGTTATTTTCCTATTTACTTTTTCATTTAGTTATCCATTTATCTAATTATTCAATTATTCTGATAATCATTTACCATTCATTAATCATTCACAGTGTTCATATATCTATTTACTTGCTTATCTTGTTTATTGATTTAATGATTGATTAATTCATGGATAGATTAATCTTATTTATTCACTCATTTATTATCGCTTATGTTATTCACAAAGGTCTGTGTTGCTTTCTATCGTGATTCCCAAGGCGGGGACCCGGGTTCGACTCTGACGAAAGCAAAGAACAACGATCTCAGGCGTTCTTAAGCGTCTCCTGGCGTAAGACTCACCTCATCTTATGAGGCAAAATGTCTTAAGGTCTCTTAGGACCTCTGAGCGTGCCTGGGTGGATACACGGAAAGCTTCCGTTTGTGTGTGTGTGTGTGTGTGTGTGTGTGTGTGTGTGTGTGTGTGTGTGTGTGTGTGTGTGTGTGTGTGTGTGTGTGTGTGTGTGTGTGTGTATGTGTGTGTGTATGTGCGTGTGTGTGTGTTTATGTGTGTGTGTGTGTGTGTGTGTGTGTGTGTGTGTGTGTGTGTGTGTGTGTGTGTGTGTGTGTGTGTGTGTGTGTGTGTGTGTGTGTGTTTACCTAGTTGTATTTTGCGGGAAGGGGAGCTATGCTCGTAGTGTCCCGCCTTTGTATCTCGCAGTGTCTAGTTTGCTTTTAAACTCATGAATGGTTTTTGCGCATACTATTTCATTACCCAGTTTGTTCCAAGTGTCCACTACTCTTTGTGGAAAACTGTTTTTCCTCAGTTCTCTTCTGTAGCTATGATTTTTTATTTTCTTTCCGTGTCCTCTTGTGTTTCTCTTGTCCCAGTTTAGTAAGTGTGTGTGCGTGTGCATATGTGTATGTGTGTGTGTGTGTGTGTGTGTGTGTGTGTGTGTGTGTGTGTGTGTGTGTGTGTGTGTGTGTGTGTGTGTGTGTGTGTGTGTGTGTGTGCGTGTGTGTGCGTGTGTGTGCACCATGGTCTTTGGATCACGCGTTGGACTCATGATCGACAGCTATTTCCCTTTCGGAAGAGAGCTCAGAGCTCGTATGACCGATCTATGGGCAATGCTGTGACCTTACACGCACACACACACCCAACTCCCCGCCAACGAGAGTTGAAGTAACCACTCGAATCGCAGTGATACTGAAATTATTTCAGGCCTGGGCAGGATTCGAACCCGGACCGCCGCACAGTAGTCGAAATCCATCATTTTGTGAGCAAAAATAGATATCCATATTTATTCACTCTGTATCATACACTAACACCCAAATAGTACATTTATCTATATCATGAAACATAATGTATAACCTACTTCTTCCCCATATTTTGAGAAAATGGCATTTAAACAACTAAAAATTGCGTCTTGCTGTGACACAGGTAACAAATCCCGCTCATCTCCGTTTTCTTTGCTTGTCAACAGTGTACACAGTGTAATGACTTTTTTCATGTAATAATAATAATAATGATAATGAATATGATTGAGGGTATCATTTACAATTTCTTTATCATACATTTTATCCTTTAAAATCATAATAAACAGTAACTATAACATAATTAGCACATAAAAAAAAATATTAGTGTAGCAATGACAGCTATTGTAGTGAAAAGTGGTGTGTTAAATTCAATAGGTTTTTGCTCAACGTTTTAGCGATTCTGACTACTGTGCGCCGTAGTGAAAAGACGGAGACTACCAACCGCGCCACCGTGTGTGTGTGTGTGTGTGTGCGTGTATTTACCTAGTTGTATTTTTATTTTGCGGGAAGGGGAGCTATGCTCGTGTTGTCCCGCCATTGTATCTCTCAGTGTCTAGTTTGCTTTTAAACTCGTGAATGGTTTTTGCGCTTACTATTTCATTATCCAGTTTGTTCCAAGTGTCTAAAACTCTATGTGGAAAACTGTTTTTCTTCAGTTCTCTTCTATAGCTATGTTTTCTTAATTTCCTTCCATGTCCTCTTGTGTTTCTCTTGTCCCAGTTTAGTAATTCTTCTCTATCAAAGATCTCTGTGCCTTTCATGATTCTGTAGATGATCAGTAGGTCTCCTCTCTCTCTCTTCTTTCCTCCAGTGTCGGTAGCTCCAGTTTAGCCAATCTCTCCTCGTATGATAGGTTTGCAAGTGCAGGTGCCATTTTTGTAGCTGCTCTTTGGATTCTTTCTATTTTTTCTATTTTCAATGTCGTCGCATACTCTAGTCTAGGCCTTATCAATGTAACCAAATTTTTTTTTATCATGTCTTCGTCCAAGTAAGCAAATGCCACTTTTATTGATCTTAGCAAGTTGTAAGTCTCCCCGACAATTTTGTTAATCTGTGTATCATAGGACAAGTCGTTTGTGATAACTCCCAAGTCATTTTCGGATCCTACTTTCTTTACTTCCTTGGTTCCAATTGTATAATTTCTTGATATTCTGTTTTTGCTTTTTCCAAACTCCATTATGCTACACTTCTTAGTATCAAAATCCACTTCCCATTTCTGACTCCAGTTCCATACCCTATTCAGATCTTCTTGCAGTGCTTCACAGTCCTTATCAGTTTCTACTTTCCTTAACAGTTTGGCGTCATCAGCAAAGAAGCTCATGTAACAGTTCACGCCCTCGTCCATATCATTCATATAGATAGCAAACATTACTGGAGCCAGTACAGATCCTTGCGGTACTCCACTGATCACCTCTTTCCAATCTGAATATTTTTCTCTGAGTACTACTCTCATCTTTCTTCCAGTCAGGAAGTCCTCCATCCATTTTAGTAGGTTCCCTTGTATTCCTCCTATATGTTCCAGTTTTTTTTAGTAGTTTTCTGTGTGGTACTTTGTCAAAGGCTTTTTGCAAGTCTAGGAATGCACAATCAGCCCATTCGTTTCTTTCTTGCACTATGTCTATTAGTCTTGAGTAGAAGCATATCAAGTTTGTGGTGCATGATCTACCTTGTCTGAACCCGAATTGTCTTGGGTTTAATATGTTGTTATCTTCCAGGTGTTTTACCCATCTATTCTTGATGATTTTCTCACAAATTTTGGCTATAGTGCTTGTTAGTGATACTGGTCTATAGTTGGTGGGTTCTTCCTTGTTTCCTCCTTTATATATTGGTACAATGCTAGCATTTTTCCAGTCATTAGGTATCTTTCCTTCCTTGAGTGAGCTATTTATTATGATGTGTATTTTGTCCGTTAGCTCTTCTTTGCATTCTTTTAGAATCCAATTTGCAATTCCATCCGGGCCATGTGATTTTCTGACGTCCAGTTTTGATAGATGTTCTGATATTTCTTTTTGTGATGTTGTAAATTCACTCATGTGGGGAGAATGTTTGTTGTTATCTACGTCCCAATTTTGTATTTTCTCTCTGGTGAAGACAGATTTAAAGTGGTTGTTCATGATTTCGGCCATCTCTAATTCTTCTGTGTATTCTATATTTCCTTTGCGTAGTTTCACTAGTTCCTGTTTGGTTTTAAGTTTACCATTTACATACCGGTAGAATAGCTTGGGCTGATCTTTGCATTTATCTATAATATCCTTCTCATGGTTCCTTTTCTCCTCTCTTCTCACATTAACATACTCATTTCTATAGTTTATATAAATTTGCCATTTGCTTTGTTTTTTGTCTTTTCTCCACCTTTTCCAAGCTTTGTCCCTTCTGTCTTTTGCCTCACTGCATCTTTTGTTGAACCAACATTTAATGTACTCTCTCTCTCGCTTTTGTCTTGGTATATGCCTGTTTACCCCTTCATTGTAATTATCCAACAGTATGTTCCATTTCTCTTCCACTGTTGTCTCTTCCATATAGAATTTTTCCCAGTTTGCATTCTGGAAGAACGTCTTTAGTTTTGCAAAGTCTGTTTTGTTGTACATCAATCTTCCTTTCCTATGCTTTTCGCTCCTCTTCATCTCTATTTCTTCCTTTAGTATAGTTTCGATGAGTACATGGTCACTCTTTCCAATTGGTGTCTTGTAGTGGACTTTGTCCACTATTTCAGGTTCCGTTGTAAATATCAAATCTAGTTTTGATGGCTCTTCATTGTTTCTGTACCTTGTGTTTTCACTGACCCACTGGGTCATTGTGTACTCCATGGTCATGTCTAGCAGTACATTGCCCCACACGTCATCTCCTCGTACTGTCATGTTGTCCCAACAAATTTCTTTGCAATTGAAGTCTCCCATAATTACTAGGTTACCCTTACCCATTAGTATCTCATTTAGTGATTTTCTTGTATCTTCTAGCATTTTTGTGTGTTCGTTTTCTTTCCAAGCATTCGTTCTTGGGGGCACATAGGTCACCACAAACTTTCTACTTTTCATATTCTTGCCTTCGACTTTTATCATGATCAGTTCAACATTACCTTTGCCCTCTGCAATTTTTGTCACGTTTAGGTCTTTCTTGGCCAAGAACATGATTCCCCCTCCCTGCTTTTTGTCCCTGTTTCTTATCCAGTAATTGTATAGCCCTTGTCCAATATCAATAGATGGTATTTCTCCTC
>NC_134819.1:37311538-37314038 GCF_046742065.1 Oratosquilla oratoria | reverse complement strand
TATACATATATATATATATATACATATATATATACAGTAGCGGCCAAAATATAAGGGTAAGTGAAAGCATATGTATTCAAATGCATATATTGAAATTAATACCTCACACAAGAACTTCATATTTTGTTTACAATTAGATATGCAATATATCTATATTACTTAATCATTTGAAGCTTATGCAACTCATACAAAGAAAGTTAGTCAGTAATAAAGAAAAGAGTGTGTAACTTCTTGTGGTCAAAAGTTAAGGGTAGCTTAGAAAATAATGAAATTCAACTTATTTTAAAAGATAAATAGCAATAACATTGATATTTGGTGAACAATCCTTTATTGTCAATCACCTCCTGACACCTGTTGCTACATGAATTGATAAATTTCCTACAAAATTATGGAGTAACAGTGCTCCATTCAAATTTCAAGAACTTCCAGAGTTCATCTGGATTTTTTGGATTTTTTCGCTTTGCTCGTTCACCAATTATTTTCCAAACATTCTCTATTGGATTTAAATCCGGGCTTTGAGCAGGCCAGTTCATCGCATAAAGTTCTTCTTCAGTAAAGAATGATTTGACCTTCTTGCAAGTGTGGCAAGGAGCATTATCTTGCATGAATATGGGACATTGAACCCTTGAAGATCTCAAATATGGAAGGGCATGCTGTCGAAGAATCTGTTTATACACCTCTCCGTTGATCTTCCCATGCAAGCGAACAAGAGGGCCAGTACCAGCAGCAGAGATGATCCCCCACACCATCACACTTCCTCCGCCGTGTTTCACAGTTTTCTTCACACATTTAACGGACAATCTTTCGCCAGTCGTTCGTCGGACATAATTCCTGCCATCTGAACCAAGTAAATTAAACTTAGATTCATCACTGAAGTAAACGCTTGACCACTGATCTTCCGTCAAGACAACATGTTCAATACAAAACTTCAAGCGGGCTTTTTGGTTCTTCTTGGATATCAATGGTTTGGATGCAGGGACTCGGGCATTCAAACCAGCACTTACTAATCTCCGAGACACGGTTTTACGTGACACATCGCAGTCATAAGATGCATTTAACTCACGGGATATCTCTGCAGCGCTCTTGAATCTATCCTTCCGTGACAACCTTACCATAAGACGGTCCTGCTTAACTGAGGTTTTACGTGGTCTACCAGTTTTAGGTGGTGAAATTATTGATCCTGTTGATTTATATTGAGCTACAATGCGTTGCACCACACTCACAGACCTTCCTATCCTCTCTGCTATGACTCCATTTTAATGTCCATCTTTGTGAAGATCAACAATCCTCTGTTTATCTTGAGAAGACACCGGATATCGTTTATCAGCAGCCATGTTTACAAGTTTGAGGTTCCAATATTTTAAACGCTAATTTTATGTTGCGGTTTTGATTTGACAGTCTTGTAAAGCATAGAAAGTCCTTCTTTCTAAGATACCCTTAACTTTTGACCGCAAGAAATTACACACTCTTTCCTTTATTAATTACTAACTTTCTTTGTATCAGTTGCATAAGCTTCAAATTTCCAAGAAATATAGATATAATGTATATCTAATTGTATACAAAATATGAAGTTCTTGTGTAGGGTATTAATTTCAATATATGCATTTGAATACACATGCTTTCACTTACCCTTATATTTTGGCCGCTACTGTATATATATATAGCGGCTTGCCACAACTGACAGGGCTTGCCCTAGCAGGGGTTTCTCACATTCCACTTCGTGAGTGCGGGATGGAGAGTTATTGTATGTAGTATTAAATACTCAAGAAGGAAAGACGTATTTTGTGGAATTTCTGAATACTGTGGGTCAGATTGGGGTGTCCGGAGGAGACAGGAAGGGTTTGCATTTTTTTCTTCTAATCATTCATAGGTCTCCTACATATTCCTGTATTGCCTCTGACCCGTGTGGTGTGGCGGGGAACAGGGATGACCCTTTATCCACGAGGAGCTAAGATGGGAAGGACAATGAATAGGTTTCTGGATGGGTGCGGAATGGATGTAGGATGTACTGTTTGTTTTGAGTTGGTCACGCCCATTACAAGGGGGAAAATCATTTCGGTGTATATATGTATGCATGTATGTATGTATGTATGTATGTATGTATGTATGTATGTATGTATGTATGTATGTATGTATGTATGTATGTATGTATGTATGTATGTATGTGCGTTTGTGTGAATGTGTGTATGTATGTATGTATGTATGTATGTATGTATGTATGTATGTATGTATGTATTCATCATTCCCATAGCTTACATCTTTTTGCAGCTCAGAGCAAACAACTAAGTCCTTGTAACAGTGACCTTGATGTAAAGTTCGATTCTCGAATTTCCTTCGCAGAAAGATCAGCTGCTTTGCTTATCTTCTACGGACCAGCACTTTCTCATTTCTTTTAATCATAAATTGGAAACTAACTTCCTTTCTAAAATTCTTCAGTCAAATTTTCATATATACACTGTTTGGATTGACGCATAACATATGTACATGCCTTGTGTATTTT
>NC_134819.1:37306538-37309038 GCF_046742065.1 Oratosquilla oratoria | reverse complement strand
AGTTTCATGTCCATTACCACATTCATCCTCATCCATAAATATGTCTAATCATTTCTTAAAGCAAGCGATAGTTTCACCACTCACTACATGGTTACTGAGTTTTTACCTATCAAATATATCGCTAGAACCCACATATGCATCTACTGAACCTGAAAATTATCTACTGTCACATGACAACAGCATTTGTCAAAAAAAAAAAAAATTAAGATAAATGTAACCATATGTACTTTCATGTTATGATTTTAATACGTACCGTCAATACACCTTTCCAATGAACGTATTAAAATAACAGTGTTCTATGGGAAAAGCCTTTGTTTCTCATTTTTCTACATTTTATAATCAAATCCTACCAGAGGTTCCTTCCCGGCCCCATTCTCTTAGAATGAATCCACGACTTGTCTTATGAAATGCTATTACTTCGAAAGGAAAACCTCCCAAGTCATAATTCACACAAAGTGCCTTCTGCCTGAAGTAAGGCCGAAAGAAAAGGATGACTGGAAATTCTCTTCGACATAAAGATGTCTTTTCCAGGAAGCTGGATTACAAGAAGAAAAGAGGAAGACATCACGAAGGAAAGCAAGCAACAGATCACAGAAAATGAAGGCAAAACACAATCGACTTCGGGTTGGGCATCACAGACCTTGGACGTAAACAAAGATGGTTTTAGTTTTTGTATTGGCTTGGGAAATAAGTATCAATTCTAAAATACAGGGATGGCGTCTGTATTGGCTTGGAAAATAATTATCACTCCTAAAATCCAGGGATGGTTTCTGCATTAGCTTAGAAAATAACTACCACTCCTAAAATACAGAGATAGTTCCTGTACTGGCTTGGAAAATAAGTAACCCTCCTAATATCCTTTCAATATACCCACATAGGTAAACACTAATATATATATATATATATATATATATACCAAGAGCTTTTCTCCCCCTTATAAGGGGGATAGCAAAGTCAAAGGCACGTACCTACTTCCACCCATTCCATTCCCATCCACCACCCTTTCCCCACCTCTGATATTAGCTCCCCATGGATGACGGGTCATCCCTGTAAGCCGCCCTTTACCCTGAGTCAGGAGTAATGCAGCAAGACACGTCCATGAATAAATACGAGTATATTTCAATCCACTAATGAAAGCAAACGCCACTGCTTCGCACAAATGCACTCAGGTTTCTCCAGATTTTTGCATCATTCCCCCGGAAAGACAGGCCAGTTCTCAGTTTAATCCGATGGGGTTAAGATAGATATAGTATCATCCGACACAATCACGTCGCATATACAGTATGCATACAATTATACATACATACGCACACACATGCACACACACACATACATATAAACACATACATACATACATACATACATACATATATACATACATACACACATACATACACACATACTTATGTATATGTTTATATATATATATATATATATATATACATGCACACATATATGCATACATGTCCTTACAAATATATTTGAATATATTTGCATGCGCATATTTTTCAATACCCTACTTTCATTCATTTCATTAAGTTACTTTACTTTCTGATTGGATAATGATATTATAATTATTCTTGTAACTTGAAATTTTCCTAGAGTACACTGTTTTATCCTTTTATACACAGATGCACATGAGATTATAGCGCTGACGACTAAGGTAGATAAGATTGTACTTTTACGTTTTTCTTTTATCTATCTATATATATATATATATATATATATATATATATATATATATATATATATATATACCATGAGCTTTTTCCGCATATAAGAAAGATAGCCAAGTCACAGGAACGTACCATCTCCCTCACCATTCCACTACCATCCATCACCCTTTCTTCCCTCTCATCTTAGCCTATTTAATTATATATTTGTTTGTACGTATATTCATTTACATATTTATTTATCTATTATCTACATATTCATTTGTTTATATGTGTATCTATAAATTAATTATATATCTATTTATTTATTCATTTATACATCTATCTAATTATTCTTGTATCTATTTATTTGTTTATTTATTTATTAATTCATTTGTTGATGTTTACACATTCTGACAAATTGAAGTGGGTGGGAAGAGGAAAGACTGAAGTCTTAATTCAAGTTTATTCTTGACTTGTTTCGCTACAAGCTTTTTCAAAAGAATGATGCTACAAGGCTAGAAGTGGAATATATGTATGTGTGCATACCTTTCCTAGTGGATATCTACATCATATATTACAGATTTGTTGGAGCGGTAGTGGACGTGACCTCAGCTTTGTTGACTAAATTCCCTGCAACGGATGCGGCAGCGCATATTTTGGAGAAACATACGGAGGACTGACAAACAGAAACGGACTCAGACAAAATAAAGTGGACATAAGACACCATCGTGTGACAAACGCCTTTATGAACTACGTAGACACAGAAGAACAATTATTAGATTGGAATAAAAACGCCATTTTGTCTCAGAGACTACACAAAAAATGAAAATAATTGAGTCTCTACA
>NC_134819.1:37289038-37299038 GCF_046742065.1 Oratosquilla oratoria | reverse complement strand
CTGGGAGCCTTTGGGTGGTTAAGGGAGGTTCTGGAAGGTAGGTGGCGGGGGAAGGGAGCCCCCACAGTATGGGTAATGTCCTGGAGGGTAAGAAAGGATGCGGACAAAAGATGAATGGTTTGGCAAAAAATAGAGAGAGAGAGAGAGAGAGAGAGAGAGAGAGAGAGAGAGAGAGAGAGAGAGAGAGAGAGAGAGAGAGAGAGAGAGAGAGAGAGAGAGAGAGAGAGAGAGAGAGAGAGAGAGAGAGAATGAGAGAAAGAGAGAGAGAGAGCGGGGGAGGGCGAGAATGGCAAGACCCAAAATCCGTGGCAAAACAGTTTCACCCTCGGGTTGAATCTCGACACAAGGCAAGACTCTCCCGGCAGGACCTCCTGGCCACTCTTCTCGAAGAACCCTCCAGCGCCCTCTCTTTGGCTGAGAGTCTTCCGCGGCCAGTTTTGTCTGAAAACAAGCGGAATCCTTCAGCTATAGGCCAGCGAAGCTAAATATGAAGATACCATGTTGTTTTCTCATCAAGGCAAAGACGAAGAAGTTGATGGCGGCACATTCAAAAATTTGCCAATGAGGAGGATGAAGAAAAGATAAGGAGGAGGGAGAGGAGGAGGAAGAAAGGGAGGGAAAGAGGGAGAGGAGGAGGAGGAGGAGGACGAGGAAGGGAGCTCGAGACAAACGTTAATAGGACGACTCCAAATGCAATCGCACAATAGGACCGCGGGATACAATAAGGTCAACGGGGAGGAAAGAAAGACCAAATATGAAGTCATTTTTGACTGAACGACTTCCTTTTACTTTACCCAGTTTCGTCTCCATTCCTCACCCAAGTCGACACATTCCAATCTTTTATTCAACCACTCCCTTACTCAAACCCTTCCAATCCTTGTTTTGGTACTCCACTCAACTCCCCCTCGTTCCAGAGGCGGGGGGGGGGGGAAGAGAGAGAGAGAGAGAGAGAGAGAGAGAGAGAGAGAGAGAGAGAGAGAGAGAGAGAGAGAGAGAGAGAGAGAGAGAGAGAGAGAGAGAGAGAGAGAGAGAGAGAGAGAGAGAGAGAGAGAGAGACCGTAGCATGGTTGACGCTGGCTCTTTGGCTGAATAAAATCGTCTGGTCTTCATAACAAAAACATAGGAACATAAGAATAGTGGAGACTGCAGGAGACCATAAGGCCTACACTAGGCAGTTCCATGTTCGTTACCACCTATCATCCTCTTCCATAAAGTTATCTAACCTTCTCTTAACAACCGATTGTTTCAGCCCTTACTACACGGTTACTAAGTCTATTCCATTCGTTAACCACTTTATTGGTGAATCGATTCTGGCCTGTTTCCTTTTTAAAATTACATCTATCCAATTTAAAGCCATTACTGCGAATCCTGCCCTGTTGTCTTAATATGATGACCTTATCTGTATTTCCCTTGTTAAAGCCCTTGAACCACATAAACACCTCTATAAGATCACGCTCAAAATCATAGGAACCGAGGAACCATATCACTTTTGCTCTTTCATTGCTCTTTATAACGCTCATCCCTGTTTCTGTCTTCCGCCAAATGATTTCATTCGGTCGAAGGAAACTCCTCTGGGAACCGAAAAGGAATTAAAGTATTTGGTATCCCCCTTTTTCGTCCTTTGGCAGACTTTTCGTGTGGAATTTCTCTCTTCCTCTCTCTGCCTTCCCCCCCCCTCTCTCTCTCTCTCTCTCTCTCTCTCTCTCTCTCTCTCTCTCTCTCTCTCTCTCTCTCTCTCTCTCTCTCTCTCTCTCTCTCTCTCTCTCTCTCCCCGTCCTTATAACAATGCTTATTTATCCATTGCATTTGTTATTCTTGGTGTTCTTCAAAGAAACTTCAACATTCTTCTTCACCCTCTTCTGGTCTCCTTTACCAGCTCCTTTGGGTCTGCATCTTATCGTTTTCTCCACGTTTTCTTCCACTTCCACTCCCCTCCTTCTATCCACCGCTCAAATGGCCACGGCCTCTGTCTCTGTCAACTCCCCCCACAGCCATCATCCCTCATCAATCCCCCCCCCCTCATCTCACTCCCAATCCTTCCACCGCATCAACCACTTCCTTGCTCGAACTACAAAACAGACTACTCCTACGCTATGGACGAATAAGCATCTGTCAATTGACATTCATCATTTTGTTTCTTTTGGTGTGGCACAGGGGTGTCTCCGTTGGTGTCTCTTGATTGTCCTTTTTCCTTTTTCTATTCTTTGATTCACTAGTAATCATAATATACCATACATTCTGCAGCATATAAGGCGTTCAATAGCATAGAACCTCACCATTCAAGCATTAGATGACATGAATTTGAATGGACGTGGACTGGGCTGACGACTGCTAATTTTCCTAGATTTATTCGTATATGTAGTCGGCTTCAGTTATCATAATTCATTCCTCACATGTTTATATCATCAGTAAATCTAAATTTGATCAATTTTGTATATTTTGAATGTAAACGGCTTAGGAATGCAACACTGGGAAATTAATTCGTAATATCTTCAAAAGTAGATTGTTTGTCCTTCAGACTAGAATCACCCCACCTGGCTGCATAAAACAGCTGTCCTTTCTCAGTGAAAACCAGAATAAAACATTTAAGTCGCCTTCTTCAATCAGAGATATTTTGGGGCAATTTTCAAACATGAGCGTCCCATTAAGAGGTTTGTGTGACAAAAAATCTGTAGGTACACATAGCAAATCGATCTTAACCTATTTACTCACATTTCCTTCAAGTTTCATTTCATTCAGTAACTAGTTTTCTCTACTGTTCTCATTAGATTCAACCCACATCACCTACCGTCCTTCCCTATTACTTGTTGGTTATCATTCAGCCACTATTTCTCAATTTTCACACCACAACAATCATTCCTTATTAGTAAACAACTTTCGTTTCTTGCTCACCTCAAACTGTCAACTTCCTCTCGTTAATCTACAGTCACTAACCATTCCCAGTTCAATAAGATAAAATCATTAACCCAGTATTCGTCACATATCATAAGTCTGAGAAGTTCTATTCATCTTCACCTGTGATGTCAGTCACTCCTGCCTAGTGAGAAGTCGAGCCAGTTACTCCCCACACTGTCCGCATCGTACTAGAGTACAGTAACTCCATCTCTTGTGTCTTCAGCTTCTACCTTGTAGGACTCCCATTTCAAAGCCTCGGAGGATTAGATCCACTTACACTCCACACGGTCTACACCGTAGTGGACTGCAGTAGCTCCATATTTTGCGTCTTCTGCTTCGCAAACATTCAAAGTGAAGAGCCCTTTCAGTAGTAAGCCTAGTGTCATTCAAACCCCCCTTTTGTGTTCCATTTACTTTGCTCTACTCCAATGTAATTTACAGAATTTATTCTCACAAACATATACAATTGATTCTGACTAACGGCATGTAACAGGGTTAAAGAGGTAACCCTAATTCATCAATCTCAAGTCACCAAATACAACCCTCACCTTCGACTCATCAACTCACAATCTTTACTCGGAGTCACCTATTCACACTCCTCAATTTTGAGTCACTAACTCACAACCCTCACCACTGACTCATCAACTCACAACCTTAATCTTTGAGTAACCAACCCACAATGATCAATTATGAGTCACCAACTCATAAGCCTCACATCTGACTCATTAACTCACAAACCTCACCTCTGGGTAAACTGGCCAAAATTCTCGCCTATGATTCCAACCTACATCTTCACCTGTGAGTCACCAGTCTACAACCTTACTGAGTCATCAACCCACAACACATAACCCCATATACAGAAGTCACCAAACCATAACTCTGATCTAGTCACACCAAAACAAAAAAAAAAATAACTCCCTTAAAAAAAAAAAAAAAAAAAAAAAAAAAAAAAAAAAAAAAAAAAAAAAAAAAATTTTTTATCTAGAATAGCCTTCGTTAACCTTTGCAATACATTGACGTCCTTTACTAATTATCTTCCACCAAATTGCAGCTGGATCCATGCAGTGATAAGGTGACTTTCCCTCTCACGGGCATTGAGATCTCCCGGGACCACTCCCGTACGAGTTCCCTGCCGCTTGCTAAAGAAAATCGTCAGCGCTTTAACATAACAAAACTCCTAAAACCCGTCACCGTATTGAAGATGTTAATCAACAAAAAAACGCTGCACAAGTTGAAGGTGACCAACCCAGGGCCAAACAATATTAATCAAACCATCTCGGGCACCAATTATTCTGAGGTTCTGAAGCTTTCTTTAATTGCTCTCCATTAATTATTCCAGAGGGTTTTTGCCAGCCTCTTCCACATCTGATACCAGACCGGTGCTGGAAATGTACCGCTCCACCCTATTGTACGACAAATCTCGCGGACAAACAAGAATTGGTTTAACATCAGTGTTAACATCGGACTAACCTTAATCCCTTCTTGACACAGTGATACTTAACCTTATAGTTTGGCTGCCGACAGACTCTTTGGTTTATCTCTGTTGTTATGCCTATGTTAATCAACGGCGTGAAATTGTCCATGAGGACAAAAGCGTTAGGTCCATAACAACCTATCATAATTATTGGCTTCAAACTAAGTTGTGTTAGGCATTTTATTCTGGCTGTCGCCAGGTATTCTTATTCATCACCCTGGCTCCTCTTTGGCAAGGAGAGAGTTTATTACTATTAAGTTAATAATTTAAAATAAAATCATTAAACGACAGACAAAATGAGACCAAATCTGCGTGGGGTCATTGTTAACCTAAACCCAAATACATAGTGTCTATTTTATATATATAAAAAAATAATAATGATAATTAAAATAATTAATCAAATGTCTAAAAAAATAAGAAGTAATATAATCAACTGTTATAAACAAATCAAAAGTAGAATTGTTACTTTTGTATTGAGGTTTAAATAGTTATACGGTGAGGGTCGAGGGAACGGGGGTTCGAACCCTGCCACCGGCGAAGTTGAACCAAGGACATGGTTAATTGAATTCCACGCTACAAAGCTCCCTGTAGGGGGCACCGTCCTAGCCTCCCGATAGGGGGAGTTTGTGACGTTAAACCATATCATCATACTGTATATATATATATAAATATATATGATATATATAAACATATGTATATATATATATATACATATATATATATGTGTATAGATATTGCCCCGTTCTAATACTATATTTGTGTTGACTTGCACAAATATAGTATTAGAACGGGGCAATTGTCAAGTGGATTATTTGTCCACCAAAGGAATTATGTACATAATATTGACTGGGCAAACTCAAAAGTAATTACTTCTTGTAATAATATTGTAGAAAGAAATATTATTGAAGCTTGTTACATAAAAAGAAATTTTGAAAATAATATGAACTTGAGTTTGGGGTTATTTAAAGTGGACAGTTTCATTATTGACAAGATTGTGTGTGATAATTTGTAACATGGGACTTTTCCGAATATCCTCTGTCTTCTCGTGCATATATTGTTTCTTTTTGTATTGCTTTTCTGTACCTTTGAAAATGTCTTAGATAGACGAAAAATTTTAGTATCTGTTTTTTTTTTTTCAATTTCCCGGTGGTTTCTGTAAATGTATATATATATATATATACATATATATATATATATATATATATATATATATATATATATGCATATATGTATATATATATATATATATATATATATATATATATATATATATACATATGTGTGTGTGTACAACACTGAATGGGTCCCAGTGATTAGATTATTATCTCTCTTGATAGCCTAGAGGATGCCGGGTTCGAGTTCTGGGCAGTACCACATTTCAATTTCAGCATGCTGGCCTTTGATAGCTTAGAATTAAAGTGCATTGTGGTTGTTAATATATATATATATATATATATATATATATATATATATATATATATATATATATATATATATATATATATACATTTATCAACTCTTTCTCTTCTTTCTTTCAGAGCTGTTAGTTCAAGCGTTTCCCGTCTTTCTTCGCAATCAAAACCAATGTTAGTATTAGTAACCAACGGTCACAACAACGGACAGAGGGGAATTACTAGTAGTTGGGCATCAGCGTGGCCACAGGTAGGTGTGACATTCAACAGGCTCAACAGGCTTGTGAGATTATTTCTTATTTCCTTTCAACTATTTCGATTTTGATTTAATAATTTATAATATATATATATATATATAAATATATTGTGTGTGTGTGTGTGTGTGTGTGTGTGTGTGTGTGTGTGTGTGTGTGTGTGTGTGTGTGTGTGTGTGTGTGTGTGTGTGTGTGTGTGTGTGTGTGTGCGTGCGTTTGTATGTGTGTGTGTGTGTGTGTGTGTGTGTGTGTGTGTGTGTGTGTGTGTGTGTGTGTGTGTGTGTGTGTGTGTGTGTGTGCGCGCGCGTGTGTGCATGCATGTGTGTTGGTATGTTTGTATATATGAACGTGTGTTGACACGCATCCACGTGTCCATCTAATTGTTCACACGCATGTTTCCCATCATGCAATCACATGCTCTTCCTCTGTCAGGGGGCGCGAGCTCAGCAACCATAAGGCTCTTTCTTCCATTCTGAATATGAACTTGGTTGAACCTTGTGTACTGGGAGCTAGTCTATGCGTGTTTACGGCCTTCAGGCTCTGTCAGGGTCAGAAGGTAGCAGACACTCTCCTCTTCTGCAGAAGCCTTCCCAACCTGTTGTCGAAGGTAGTGGTAGACCCGTGAGTAAAGGGCTTGATTTGTAGCCTCAGGTTTCCGGGGCTGGTATCCACTCGGACCTTAACCCTGCCGGTGGCCCGAAGCTGTTCATACATGAACGCAGGAATCTGTGTGTCCACGATATGCCATTGAAATGACGATACCCGGACGAAACTCGATTTGTACCCCCCCGTTTGCGGTACTCTTATGTTTCCGGGAAAGTTATCTGCCTTTGCAATCTCATATTGACTGACTGATTGATTGATTGATTGATCTAATGTAATTATTTACCTTTATCTATCTATTTACTTATTTAATGTATTTATCTATTCATTTATCTAATTTCTTTATTTACTTATCTATTTATCTATTCTTTTTTCATTCATTCATTCATTTATATATTTCATTTTTAGGGCAGCCGATGACTCTTTAACACATTCCTTTCATTCCACATCGGTTAACGAATAAAGTTAATCTAAATTAAATTAGTTTAAGTGTTGAAAAATTTGCATCTTCCTAATACTCTAAAAGCAACACAAGACCTCAGCAAACAATTCACTTTTTGGATTGCTCCAGTTATACTTCCAGGCCAAAAGAATCCAAAATTTCTTAAAGAATAAGACAAAGCTCAATCAAGCATGCTAAGGGCCCTTTTCACACTAGCGGTTGGAACCGTGCGGCGGTATCACATTGTCAAGGAAAAACTGCGCGGTTATGTTTGATCGCCTCCATTGGCTTCCACTATAATTGAACCGCGGCGGTTGAAACCACTAGTGTGAACAGAGCCGAGGGTTCTGTTCGGCTCAAGCCAAAGTATTTGCGACCAAAAGAATCCAAAATTATCTTTTTTTCAATAAAATATTTAGAATTATGCAATAGGGTAGTCTAGCTCAGGCCGATAGAGACCGTAGATTCGCTTTCACACGTCATGGACCACAATACTTTAAAGGCCTTCATTGACTGAATTCTTATTAAAAAAATTATTTTTATTCCATGGTATTTTGAGTCTGATTTTCACTCATTCTATTTTTTTTCTTTTTTTTTCAAGTTAAGTTGAATGCAATAAATAATGACAAAAGGAAAAAAGATGTCTTAGAATAATAAGTCTTTAAACCTTCAAAATTCAATTGATCTAGAATACCGAAGGTTTTCTTTTTTACTAGTACTTTCCATTTAGCGGATATTTTTGCTGATTCTATTCTGGTTAGTAGTAGGTTATTTTATTAAAGAAAAGAAGGAAGAGAGAGAGAGAGAGAGAGAGAGAGAGAGAGAGAGAGAGAGAGAGAGAGAGAGAGAGAGAGAGAGAGAGAGAGAGAGAGAGAGAGAGAGAGAGAGATAATGAGCCAAAAAGCATTTGTTAGGAAATGCGAGGCTTAATGATACACCAAACAGCAGTCAAGTGGCAATGTTAGAACACAACAGCAAAAAGACGGTTGGACTACTGATCATCTTCCCTGCTTCGCTTTAGACAACATATACTCACGTGTGTGTGTGTGTGTGTGTGTGTGTGTGTGTGTGTGTGTGTGTGTGTGTGTGTGTGTGTATTCACTTGGTCTTTGGATCACGTGTTGGACTCGTGATCGACAGCTATTTCCCTCCTGGAAGAGAGCTCAGAGCTCGTAGGTCCGATCTATGGGTAATGCTATGACCTTGCACACACACACACCCCCAACTCCCCGCCCACGAGAGTTGGAGTAACACCCCTCAGCGCTGTGATACTGATATTATTTCAGCCCCGGGCGAGAGTCGAACCCGGACCTCCGTAGTGGCAGGCCAGAGTTCTAACCACAGCGCCATGAGAGGTGTGTGTGTGTGTGTGTGTGTGTGTGTGTGTGTGTGTGTGTGTGTGTGTGTGTGTGTGTGTGTGTGTGTGTGTGTGTGTGTGTGTGTGTGTGTGTGTGTGTGTGTGTGTGTGTGTGTGTGTGTGTGTGTGTGTGTGTGTGTGTGTGTGTGTGTGTGTGTGTGTGCGTGTGTGTGTGAGCGCGTGCGCGCTGGGCGTATTTATGAAACACCTTGTACTCGTGAAGGGTTGACTAATGAGTATAGATACACCTCGGATGCCTTGGGTGTGTTATCAACCGAATGAGACTCGTAAGCGGCACTCTGTCTCTCTGTCTGTTTGTCTGTTCTGTCCCAGTCCCTGCCTCTGCCTTTGTCTCTCTGTCTGTATTCGTGTCTCTGTATTTGTTCCTGTCTCTGTTTCTATCTTTGTATCTGTCTGTCCTTGCCTGTCCCTGTCTCTGTCTCTGTCAATCTATATCTGTCTCAGTGTTTACCTCTCTCTCCTCTTTCTCTCTCTCTTTCTCTCTCTCTCTCTCTCTCTCTCTCTCTCTCTCTCTCTCTCTCTCTCTCTCTCTCTCTCTCTCTCTCTCTCTCTCTCCGTCTCGTTCTCTCTCTATGTCTTCCCCCCTCTCTCTTCTGTCTCTGTATTTCTCTGTCTCTATCTTTGTTTCTGTCTGTCCCTGCCTGTCCCTGTCTCTGTCTCTGTCTCTGTCAATCTCTCTCTCTCTCTCTCTCTCTCTCTCTCTCTCTCTCTCTCTCTCTCTCTCTCTCTCTCTCTCTCTCTCTCTCTCTCTCTCTCTCTCTCTCTCTCTCTCTCTCTCTCTCCCTCCCCCTGTCTCTCTCTCTCTTTCTTCCTCTCTCTCCGTCTCGTTCTCTCTGTCTCTATATGTCTGTCTGCCGTCCCTGCGCTCTCTTTCTCTCCCTCCCCCCCTCTCTCTCTACATGAAAACTAATAGCAAAGTTTATATACGCTAATATCCCTCCTGAACTTGATGTAGCTAAACAAATTCTATTAGACACCGTATCACTTATTCTCCACCCCTTTCGCTTGGAAAAAAAAAATCTACTTGTCCAACTCATCAAACATATTAAACATTTTATTACTTCCACATCACAATTTGAGAGAAAAACAAGATGTAAGTAGGAACACCTTCATCAATGTAGTTTGTTAACGAAACTATCCTCTCACAATCGCATATTCAGTGATACAGTTTGAAGTCTTGGTAATCTATTATATGGATAAACATCTAAGCGATACTCTGTGATATATATACTCCGTGGACCCGAGTTCGATCCCAGTGACGTGTCCTTGCTCCATACGTCCACACACGTACACAGTGCAAAAGTGACAACATAGATCACAGCTCGGCGTCTCCCGGCGTGAGCTCCTCGCCCTGTTTGTTTTCTGTTGTCACTTCAAGTGATTCGATTTGTCTACTGCCCCGCTCGGTTTGGTCGATTTTTTTTTCTTTTGTTTTCTTCTTCCTTTCTTTTGTTTTCTTTTCATTTCTAATGTTCTCTTTATTTGTGTTTTACTACTTTCCGGTATGCTTTGATTATATTACTTTTGTTCATTTTACATTAC
>NC_134819.1:37249038-37269038 GCF_046742065.1 Oratosquilla oratoria | reverse complement strand
TTTTTTTTTTTTTTGGCGTAGGAGGGGGTAGAAAGGGAAAGAAGATATTTGTTGCAACAACAAAGAAATAAGTATTTTTTATATTTGTTATGTACGGTGGATCAGTTTTGGATTTCAGTGCCGGTACTTCATCTTAAGATTCCACTCAAAGTCACACTTTACCTCCACCTCCACCTCTATCTCCATCTCCACCTCCACTTCCACCTCCACCAACTCTCTACCCTCTTCCCCCGGGACTGCTCACCTTATCATCAACCCCACCTCTGTCACCACCGCCATAAATCCTCCTGCTTATCACCCCCCTCAACTTCCAGGGTCGCTATCATCCTCCCCCTCCATCCTCCTCATTATCACCAGCCACTCTCATCACCATTTGCTTTGCAACACCATCCACCGCCTGAGACGTAATCGTCGGTGTTCTCATCCTTTTCAGATTCCGAGGAGATTACACCTGTCAGCATCCATGGTCGTCACAACAGCTGACAAAACTGTCATCGGTGATCATGTCAGCACGACCCACAATTTTTTTTTTTTTTTTTTTTTTTTTTTTTACTCCACCCAGGCTGAAGGCTTCTTTTTACATTATTTCTATCTTCGTATTCACAATCCCTCTTACTACTTCTATAACTAAGTTGCAATACCTTAAAACTCTATTGTACTTCATTTTATTTCACTTTGTTTTATTTTACTTTATCTTATATTTACTTTTTTTTCTATTTTATCTTATTCTATTTCATACATTTGATTTTATTTTAATATTATTTTATTCTATTTTATTTCGTTCCATTTTATTTGATTTCATTCTATTCTATTCTATCAATCTATTCGTTTCATATTATTTATTTCATCTTTAGCTGTTCTATCATATTTTATTTACTTTATTTTATTCGTTTCTTCATTCTCTCTCCAAGAAGATAGGTATATTTATTTCTTTGGCAGTGTTAATACTATTTCAGGACATTTCCATTGATTACTTACCCTAAAAAAACAACTCTTTCTCTCCTTACTAATCTTTCCATTGTTCTATCATATTTTATTTTACTTTATTTTATTCGTTTCTTCATTCTCTCTCCAAGAAGATAGGTATATTTATTTCTTTGGCAGTGTTCATACTATTTCAGGGCATTTCCAGTAATTATCCTTAAAAAAAAAGCCTCTTTCTCTCCTTACTACTCTTTCCATTGTGAATTAACCAGAAACGTACTATCTACCCACCCCCCTTCAGCTTCGTCGTTTCGCCATAGAATAGTCTAATAACACTAACAGTATCAAAAGAAGTGTTATTATTCTGATTTTGTTTGTACTATCACGTCATAATAAGGGTGATGCAGGGCAGAGTTCGTAGTTAGGGATCTAGATTTGACAAATTCATGAATAAGATGGAAATAGGCAAAAACTAGTATACTAGTAGAGTGGTTAATGTCTGGAATAGACTTAGTAACTATGCAGTGATCGCTAATGCAATTGGTAGTTTTAAGAGAAAATTAGATAACTTTATGGATAGGGATGACAGATGGTAATGGACATGGAACTGCCTAGTATAGGTCTTATGGTCTCTTGCAGTCTCCTTCATTGCTATGTTCTTATTTACTATCGGCCTATCCTAAGACTTCAAGGTACTATGTCCAACCATTTGCCATCTTCCTTGAGTTGCTAACATTTTCCAGTTAGTTACCGACATCAGTTGTAATAGTAGTTTCACTCATAACTGACATCACCGTCATTACTTATAATGATCTCACTCTGTCATAATAATAATTGTTTTTGACGTCATCACTAACCATCACTGCCGATGAAAACCGCATCACGATGATAAGCAGCATCCCCACTTCGAAATTCATAATCATTATTTAATGATCACCTATTTATGGACCAAAAGGTCTCCTGTCGGTATGCATTCATTTTGTAATTCTATATAAACCACTATTATTCTTCATACACCTTTTTCATTACTCTTAAAACAATTATCACTATTATAATTTATATTATCATTTCCTGATCATCATCATATTCATCAATACCCTAATTACCACCACGAGCATCAGCTGGTAAACGAAAGCCATAACAATAACAGCAACCATTATCACCAACTGCTCCACGGCCACTACTTTTCTCACCACCTCCTTGACTATCACCACCACCAATATCACTACCACAACCACCACCTTTCTCACCACTTCCGTTCATTTCACCACTATACAGCATCACAACGCAAGAACACTCAAAAGTCGTGGTCCGCGGCGATACTCGAACGAAGGTCATCATCAGTATTCATTCCAATGGTCTCTGCGGACACATCAACCCAAACATCTCATTCCAGGTCTCCTCATTTGTCGTGTTTTGAATGTTTGTTTGTATGTCGACCGGACCTTGGGCGGGGACGGGAAAGGGGAGGGGTGGGGGAGGGGGACTAGACCTGGTAGGTGTTGGGGGAAGGACGTAGGTAAGACTAGGTGGAGTAAGAGGGGTAGGGAGGATACTTAGACCCGTAAGGAAGATCTGGAAAAATAGGGAGGGCCGTTGAGTCATGTAGATTTCAGGGAATAGAAAGAATCTAAAGAGCTTCATTCATCAGGGGTCTAAACTAGAAACTAGTTTCTATCTTGCAGTCAATCTATAACATATATATATATATATATATATATATATATATATATATATATATATATATTATATATATATATATATATATATACATATTAGGCGTCGGTCAGGCTTGTGACCTTCAGAAAACCATTTTAGGAAAAAACACTCTAGGTGCGAGTTGGTCTGATTTCACTCACGACGTCATCAGTTATGACGTCACAATTGGTGAGGTTACACCTCATGACGTCATCCGTCATGACATCATCATTAGTAAGCTTACATCTTGTGAAGTCATCCATTATGAAGTTATCACTGATAAGGTCACAATTTAATAACGTCATCAGTGATAAGGTAACAAATTATGACATCATCAGATATGACGTCATATTTAGGACGTTTACTATTACGTCATCACTCAAGGTGACGTCATATCGGTTTTAAATAATTCCCCTTTGTAAATAAATTCACCCGGCGATGGTAGGAATTGCAGGAAGAGTACAATACGATATGGAAGGTGTTAACTAAAAGGTGGTACGTTTATATTTTTTAATTTTATTCATTATTATTTGTTTATTTGGCTATGTGTTTACGTATTTATTGATATTATTCTTGTTTGTTAATTCAGTACAACCATTATAATTATTATTATAAATGTCCTTACTATTGTCATTATTATAATCATTATCAGTATTATTATTGCTAATATTATCATTATCATTGTTTTTTCTATTATCCCATTCTTTTTGGAATCATTTGGTAAATGGATGTGTGTATGAAAGGGGCGGGATTCGTGCCGAGAGCACTGTATGGGGCATAACATGGAACTAAGAGAGGAAGAGAGGAAGAGTTTTAAATTGTTTGAGATGAAAGATGGCCTGAGAAGTATGGTAAGATGGGTTACTAGGCTGGATAGAGTGGGATAAACGAGAGGTAAAGAAGGAGTGCGGGGATGGAAGGGAAATGGAATTGGTAGGGTTGATAAAAAAGTATTGGATGTGACTCATGGAGAGAACGAGTGAAGAAAGATTAGTAAAAGAAGTGTGGAAGGTAGAGGTAGAGGGAGTAAACATGAGGGGGCAACCAAGGATGAGGTGGATGGATGGGGTAAATGGGACATTGTGAAAGAGAGGAATGTCTGTTGAGAAAGGAATGGAGAAGACAAGATAGGGGTGAATAGAGAATGGTATTGTATGGATGCTGCTGCTATGCATGGAAGTGGGTGGGGATGGGGGGGGGCGATGAGGAAGTATGTGGTGAATATATATTTAATGGCAGTCCCGAGGGAATTTCTCCACATCTTCACTTTTTCTGCATGATGGGGCGGAGAGGGAGGAGGGTTGCCGATTAAAAGAAGCGGGCTTGCTATGGATGTGCTGTGTCTTACTACATTGCTTCTGACCCGAGGACATGGTCGAGATGCAGGGATGACCCGTCATATAGGAGCCAACGATATGGAAGGTGAAAACTAAAAGGTGGTACGTTTATATTTTTTAATTTTATTCATTATTATTTGTTTATTTGGCTATGTGTTTACGTATTTATTGATATTATTCTTGTTTGTTAATTCAGTATAACCATTATAATTATTATTATAAATGTCCTTACTATTGTCATTATTATAATCATTATCAGTATTATTATTGCTAATATTATCATTATCATTGTTTTTTCTATCATTCTTATTATCATTTGGAAATGGATGCTAAAAGGAGAGTGTATGAAGGCGGGATTGTGCCGACAGCACTGTATGGGGCAGAAACATGGAACATAAGAGAGGAAGAGAGGAAGAGTTTAAATGTGTTTGAGATGAAAGGCCTGAGAAGTATGGTAGGGGTTACTAGGCTGGATAGAGTGATAAACGAGAGGTAAAGAGGAGTGCGGGGATGGAAAGGGAATTGGAAGGTAGGGTTGATGAAAACGTATTGGGATGGTGGACACATGGAGAGAACGAGTGAAGAAAGATTAGTAAAAGAAGTGTGGAAGGTAGAGGTAGAGGGAGTAAACATGAGGGGGCAACCAAGGATGAGGTGGATGGATGGGGTAAATGGGACATTGTGAAAGAGAGGAATGTCTGTTGAGAAAGGAATGGAGAAGACAAGATAGGGGTGAATAGAGAATGGTATTGTATGGATGCTGCTGCTATGCATGGAAGTGGGTGGGGATGGGGGGGGCGATGAGGGAGTATGTGTGAATTATATTTTAATGCAGTCCGAGGGAATTTCTCCACATCTTCTCTTTTTCTGCATGAAGGGACGGAGAGGGAGGGGAGTTTGCCGATTAAAAGAAGCGGCCTTGCTGTGGATGTGGTGTGTCTTACTACATTGCTTCTGACCCGAGGACATGGTCGAGATGCAGGGATGACCCGTCATATAGGAGCCAAGAAAAGATGGAGGAGGAATGACAAATGGGAATGGAGTATATTGGGATGAAATGGGTGGAGTAAATATGTGCCTTTAACTTGGCTACCTCCCTTGCGAGGGGAAAAAGCCGTTGGTATATAATTACTATCAATTACTATCAATTATGATTATATTATCATTATTATCATTATTATCATTATTATTGTTATTGTTGTTGTTATTGTTGTTATTGTTGTTGTTATTATTATTATTACTATTATTATCATCATTATTCTTGGAGTAATCTTCTCTCTAATACAATTCTTGTTATAGTTATTATTTTTATCTTTATCACTATTGTTATCATTATTGTTATTAATGTTATTATCATTATTAATGTTATTATTACTATTGCTCTTATTATTACTATTATTATTATTATTACTATTATTACTATTATTAATTATTATTATTATTATTATTATTATTATTATTATTATTATTATTATTATCAAAGTAAGTCTTGTAGGAGAGAGGCTGGAGGAAGTGGATCGGTAATTATGGTTGCGTGTGACAGGAAAGGGAGGTGTGGGGGGGGGAGTCGAGATGAATTGCAGATTGAGAGAAGCAAGTAGATGCCTTGGGGGATTAAAAAATGTCATGAGAAATTGACATCTGGTAATGAATGCAAAGAGGAGATTATATGAAGGAGTGATTGTGCCGACGACACTGTACGGGGCGGAGACTTGGAATTTAAGAGAGGAAGGAAGGTGAAGTTTAAATGCATTTGAGATGAAATGTCTGAGAAGTGTGGTTGGGGTTACATGGTTGAATAGAGTGAAGAACAAGGTAGGGTGGAGAGTTGAGGTGGAAAAAAACATGGCAGATAGGGCTGGTGAAACCTGTATTAGGGATTGCTTGGGGGGGGGGATGGGTTAATTTTTTTTTTTTTATTTTTGTTTTTTTTTTTGTTGGTTTTTTTATTTTGTTTTTTTTTTGTTTTTTTTTTTGTTTTTTTTTTTTTTTTTTTTTTTTTTGTCTTTATATTTTTTTGTTTTGGGTTGTTTTAGTTGTTTTTTTTGTTTTTTATTGTGTTTATCTTTTTCTTTTAGTTTTTGTTTTTTTTGTTTTTGTTTTTTTTTTTTTCTTTGTTTGTACTTGTTTTTTTCCTCTTGTTTTTGTGTTTTTTTTCCTTTTTAGGTTTTTTCGTGTGATTTTTTTTTGTTTTATTTTTTTTTTTTTAGGAAACTCCTTTTTTTTTAATTTTTTTTTAGATTTTTTTTTGTTTTCTTCTTTTATTATTTTTAGGTTTATGGTTTAGTTTGTTTTAGTTTTTAGATTGTTTTTGCTTTTCTATTTGTTGTGTTTTTTTTAGTTTTTTTTTTTTTTTTTTTGTTTTTTTTTTTTGGTATCTTTTAGATTTCGTTTTTGTTTTTTATTTTATTGTTGTTTTTTTTTTGACACTTTTCCAGTTTATTTATATTTGTTTTTTTTTTTTTTTTTTTTTTTTTTTTGTATGTTTAGATACATGGAAAGAATGAGTGAAGAAAGATTAGTAAAAGAGATGTGGAAGACAGAGGTGGGTGATATGAACTTGAAGGGACGACTGAGGATGAGATGGATGGATGTGGTGAAGGGCGCGTTGCGCAAGAGAGGAATATCTGTAGAACAAAGAAGGGAGAAGGCAGGAGATAGGTATGAGTGATGCAAGGAAGGGAGGGGGTGGGGAGGTAAGAGTAGGGAATGGTTGTTTGTGGAAGATGTTTTGACGCAGCCCGAAGTGATTTCTCCCCGTCTTCTCTATTTTCCGCATGAGAGGACGGAGAAGGCGGCTGGCCGATTAAATGAAGCGGCTTTGCTGTGAATGCGCTGTTTCTTCCCTTCTTCCCCAAGGAACTAAGATGAGATGGAAACAAGGCTGGTGGATGGGAGTGGAATGGGTTGGAGTGGGTGCGTGACTTTTGACATGACACTATCCACTATAAGGGATAGAGAAGCCATTAGTATATAAATAGATAGATTATTATTATACTCATTATTATTATCATTATTCCTATTATAGCCATCTTTATCATCATCATTATTGTTGTTATTGTCATTATTATAATCATCATTATCATTTCCGGGAGGTGACTGTACCCGGTACCGGATTGATAGTGGTTCACATCTTTCAGTTTCCTTACCTTCCGGAATGACCTTGGTTGTTTTTGGATGACCTTGACCGACCTTGTCTCTGGTGGCGTCATTTTCCTGAACAACCTTATGAAACATTACAGCATTTTTAACTGCTTAGGCTAGGGATTAATTTATATATATATATATATATATATATATATATATATATATATATATATATATTATATATATATATATATATATATACATATATATTACACATACATATATATATATATATATATATACATGTATATATACATATATATAGATATATACATATATATATATATACATATATATATATATATACATATATATATACATATATATATATATATATACATACATATATATATATACATACATATATACATATATATACATAATAATATATATATATATATATATATAAAATTTAACCTGTTCATGGTGAAATTAAATCAGTCTGGCAAACTAGGTTTAGGTAAGAACAAGTGGTAAATAGTGTATGTTTACCCAATAACCTCCCCGACTGCCACCGCCCCTCCGATCACCGACACCCCCGAAAATACCCCTTTAGCGAAACAAGCGCTGGTAAAGTACAGCCCAGAACTACAACAGATCTTTTGCATAAAAAGAAAAGAATAAGAAAAAAGAAAAAAATAGAACAGATTTGCGTAACCCCTATCTTCTGTTCTGAGTAACGCCAATCGATTTCATTCGTCCGTGGGTGGGTTGAGGTCTTCCGGTAATAAAGAGGTTCTTGAAAAAGACAGCGGAGGCTCCTTCCGGGGACGGAAACTACCGAGACTCGTCCGTGTCCGAGCCGCAGAGGACGTGAGGTACTTCTGTACGAAGATGAATTGGTAGTTAAACCAGATAACAAGCCTGTCACCAGTCTTACCCTGTGGGAACTTTATGGCCATCTCCGTTAAGGAAAAGAGTGTATGTATGCATGTGTGTGTGTGTGTGTGTGTGTGTGTGTGTGTGTGTGTGTGTGTGTGTGTGTGTGTGTGTGTGTGTGTGTGTGTGTGTGTGTGTGATTCACCATGGTCTTTGGATCACGCGTTGGACTCGTGATCGACAGCTATTTCCCTTCCGGAAGAGAGCTCAGAGCTCGCATGACCGATTTATGGGCAATGCTGTGACCTTACACGCACACACACACCCAACTCCCCGCCAACGAGAGTTGGAGTAACGACTCAAATCGCAGTGATACTGAAATTATTTCAGGCCTGGGCAGGATTCGAACCCGAACCGCCGTAGTGAAAAGACGGAGACTACCAACCGCGACCACCGGTAGGACTGAAAAATGACCTACAAATGTACTGTTCAGCAATATTACTGATTACATTTCCTCGATATTCAACTGAAGTGATTGAAGTCCACATTATTGTCATGTTAAGAAATTGAAGATGAAGACCCTACAACAGGAGGCGCTCAGTAGCTGCGACAGAATTCGTCACCTTTGTCCTGCTATGTGCTTCGAGGACTGTTGAGGCAGGTAACAAACAGTTACTGTTAGGAATCGGAAAGGAGTGATTGCGGGACTCGAATCCGTGAATAGGAAAATGCGAGGCCCGCACGCCTCCGATTCCGCCAGCAGTGCACGTTGCCATTATGTAAACAAACAAAATTTGACATATTACATGTTCCCTGAAACTATCTCTTTTTAGGCGTGTTTTTCTTAAATTGCATAAAAATCTGTTCTAAGACTGTGGCGTCTAAACTATTGTATTTGATTGATACTAGATATTACTTTTAGTATAGCTATTACTATCCTAATCCCACTAAGTGGGAAGTGAGAAACCCCTGGTAGGCAAAGCTCTGTCAATTGCGGCATTTTTTTTCCCGACATTGGGTCGCTTCCTCGCTTAGCCAGGGCTATCGGAAACAATCGTAGCAAGTCCGCAGTGGGTCGCGAGACTCGAACTTAGACCACCTGCTCATGAGTTCAAGATGGTATCCACTGCTGGGCTGTCCAACTATACATACTTAGCATCTCCTTGACCAAAATTGATAAATTTGCACAAACGGATTATCCCCACAGACACCACAACGTCTTTACCACCATCAACTCTACCACCACCACCACCACCACTACCACCACTACCGCAGTGGCCTTCATAACTACATCTCATTCCTATTTTGTCTAGTGGTATCAATTTATATACTTACTTATTCGTTTCTTTATTTTTTATCTCTTTACTTATTTGTTTTTTTATCAATTTATCTATTTATTTATCTATATACTTATTCGTTTATCAATCTATTTATTTATCTATTTGTTTATTATTTTTTTTATTTATCTATTTACTTATCTGTTTATTTCTCATTCATTCATCTATCAATTTTCTTATCTGTTTATCCACTTAATTATTCATCTGATATTGCAATAGCACCAGGTAATCTAATTCTATTTCACAAATGTTATTTTCTAGTTTTCCATCTAGTTCTGGCTTGTCTGTCACATCCTTCAATCTAGATCTTTTTAACACCTCACTTGTTGAAAATTATCACCGTATTTATCACAGATCACAAAAAAACACTACAATCGGTAGTTGTGTCACTTTTTTTCTTTTCTATCTAGAATTTACTGTCAGGATAGAGGCGGTTAGTTATCTATATGGCCGACCATATCACTCTCCTTCATTAGCAAACTCCTACCACATTAGGTAGTCCTTACCACAATAGGTAGTCCCTACTACAAGGCCGGCTTGTGGCTAGACAACTACCATAAGGTCGCACCTAGTTACTCTTAGTTTTTATCCACAAGAGTTTCTATCTCACTATTACATCTACCAAATAATATCACCTTAATAGTAGATGAAGAGGTGTAGATGTTGTATCTATGTACTACCACTAAATCATAGCTACAGTATCATCATACTAACAAGCATGTGTACGAGTAGTATCAGGATACTATCACTAAACTATAGTTCTGTAGTCATTGTCTTACCACTAAACTATCAATTCACTATTACTAAACTAAAACTGTAATATCATCATACCAACACAAAAAAACATATTTACGATTAGTAATACTTAACCTAACCTTATTTAACCTTGCCTTACCTAACCTAGCTTAACCTCGCCTAACCTAATCTAACCTACCCTAACGTAACCTAACCTAAACTAACCTATGTTTAGTTGTTTATTCAAGTAACTTTATTACATTCTACTGCCGCAGTTGGAAGTCAAATTAATTCAGACCAAGAATAACATTCACCTTTACAATGAAATAAAACCGATATTACCTTGTTTAGTCATGTCAAGATGCATTACAATATCCTTCTGGTCATGATCCTATCCATTCATCCCCCAAATTCCATCACCACTCCCCATTTCCAACTCCTCCGCCCTCACTCCAACTCCAACTCAGTCACCCTCACCCCAACTCCAACTCAGTCACCCTCACTCCTTATCGAACTCAGTCACCCTCACCCCAACTCCAACTCAGTCACCCTCACCCCAACTCCAACTCAGTCACCCTCACCCCTTATCGAACTCAGTCACCCTCACCCCAATTCCAACTCAGTCACCCTCACCCCAACTCCAACTCAGTCACCCTCACCCCAACTCCAACTCAGTCACCCTCACCCCAACTCCAACTCAGTCACCCTCACCCCAACTCCAACTCAGTCACCCTCACCCCAACTCCAACTCAGTCACCCTCACCCCAACTCCAACTCAGTCACCCTCACCCATTCTCCAACTCAATTACCTTCACCCCAACTCCAAGTCAGCCGCCCTCACCCCTTCTCCAGCTCATGCACCCTCACCCCAACATCCAACTCAGCCGCCCTCACCCCATCTCCAACTCAGTCACCCTCACCCCAACTCTAACTCCGTTAACTACACCTCCATCTCTTCTCCTGCCACCTCCATCCCAACTCCAACTCAGCCACCCTCACCCCATCTCCAACTCTAAATCCACTACCCGCACCCCAACTCTAAATCCACTACCCGCACCCCCAACTCCAACTTCAGCTCTGCTACCCGCACCCCCAACTCCAACTCAGCCGCTCTCACCCCAACTCCAACTCAGCCGCTCTCACCCCAACTCCAACTCAGCCGCTCTCACCCCAACTCCAATTGCACTACCCGTACCCCCAACTCCACCATCCTCATCCCAACTCCAACTCCACCATCCTCATCCCAACTCCAACTCCACCATCCTCATCCCAACTCCAACTCCACCATCCTCATCCCAACTCCAACTCCACCATCCTCATCCCAACTCCAACTCCACCATCCTCATCCCAACTCCAACTCCACCATCCTCATCCCAACTCCAACTCCACCATCCTCATCCCAACTCCAACTCCACCATCCTCATCCCAACTCCAACTCCACCATCCTCATCCCAACTCCAACTCCACCATCCTCATCCCAACTCCAACTCCACCATCCTCATCCCAACTCCAACTCCACCATCCTCATCCCAACTCTAACTCCACCATCCTCATCCCAACTCCAACTCAGGCGCCTTCATCTACAACTCCAACTCACCCCCCCCCCCCCCACCACGAGGTTCTGCCACCGGCTTTCACCCGAGAAAACACCACTAATCATCACACCCGTCATCGCTTTCCTTCCACCTCCAGATAACGAAAACAGTCAAAATAATCTTCTGGTTACAATTCCGGTCATTATCGCTCATCTGACTAGGCGTTCCAAACTCGAGCTTGTGGCCCTCTACGCCGAAGAGCGAGAATACAATAAGGTCGCTTCCGACGTACAAACGGATGGGTAACTTGGCTCTTATGGTTCTAGCGGGCTGGGTGAGTTTAGGGCTAACAGGTTGTGGTTGACCTGTTTCACCTTCCGTACAATAGAGGTCACTAGAGCGTCGGGGGCAATGACGACATAACCCTGGAAGGAGTTGGTAGTTGTCAATACACGTCCAAGTTTTAGTTTTAGGAAACATGAAATAAGCCTAATTCTGTTTGTTTGCATAATGACAACGTGAACTGCTGCCGCGATATGAGGCATGTGGGTCTCGCATTTTCATAGTCACGGGTTCGAGTCCTGCAATCGCTCTCGAAGATCTACCTCAGAGGTTCTCAACCTTTTTCCCGCTACATAACCCGAAAGTCATCAGACACAGAATATAGAATGGCAATTTATTAAGACTATTAAGATATACAATAGTACAGCAATTGTTATCAAATGTTTCAACTTGTAAAATAACTTTGTTCACCAGTTAAGCATTGGTATCAAAAACAATATACAATGTTCTCTCTCTGGAGATTTAAATATTTAAGTCATCTTTCGCTAGTTATCTTAGTACCCATGGAAACCTTCCCGAGAATCCCTCGGGGTTCGCAAACCCCAGGTTGAGAATCCCTGATCTACCAGATCTACCAGATCTACCAGGTGCTCCAGTTTCCTTTCCCTACATCTGGGAACGACAGAACTCTGGTCACGATGACCATAAGGAATAACGTCTTCCACACAAATACTATTCCTGAATTTTTTAGTACATGAGGTGGTTGGTAGTGGGTAACAGATTTGAGTCCCGCCACTCAAAACATACTTCTAGCATCTTGAGTGACTTTTCTTAGATTCTCTTAGAAAGAAGAATTATAAAAGAGTAGAGGTTACGTGAGAAAGAGAAAGAGAGAGAAAGAGGAAGAGAGAGAGAGAGAGAAAGAGAGAGAGAGAGAGAGAGAGAGAGAGAGAGAGAGAGAGAGAGAGAGAGAGAGAGAGAGAGAGAGAGAGAGAGAGAGAGAGAGAGAGAGAACAGAAATAAACTGGATATGAAAAAGAGTTGGATAAAGTAAAAATGAAACTGAAAGAGCGGGAAGGCAATAAGAGAAGATAGGAGAGGAGGTGGTACAAAGTAAAGAGAGAGAGAAAGAGAAACTGCAGAGAAAAATGGGGATAGGATAGGGGAAGAGGAGGGGAAAACGGGTTGACTGGAAGACAGGGGAAGATGAAGAGGCTTATAAAGAATGATAAAACTGAAAATGGTAGAGGGGAAAGGTAGAAACGAAAAGACAAAAAAAAAAATAGAGAGAAAGAGAGAGAGAGAGAGAGAGAGAGAGAGAGAGAGAGAGAGAGAGAGAGAGAGAGAGAGAGAGAGAGAGAGAGAGAGAGAGAGAGAGAGAGAGAAAGAGAGAGAGACAGAGACTGAGTTAGACAGACAGACAGACAGAGAGACAGAGACTGAGTTAGACAGACAGACAGACAGACAGACAGACAGACAGACAGACAGACAGACAGACAGACAGACAGACAGACAGACAGACAGACAGACAGACAGAGTTAGACGAAATACAGTGGTACAGAGAGGAGGGTGACAGAAACTGAACCTACACAGAGAAAAATATTGATATCCAAGAGTGTATTAAAAAAAAAGACAAAAACAAAAATGGAGATAAAAAGAATAGGAGCTAGAAACTTGAGTAGATATTTGAAGACAAGAAAGGAATAAACTTAAATAAATGATAAGAGATAAAAGAGGAGGAGAATAGGAATAATTGCAAAAAGAAATAGTTGGCAGATTTAAAAAAATATAGGAGACATTTAAAACAAAATAATGTTTCAAGAAAAAAGGAAGCTAAAGAAACGCACAAAACGGAAAGTAATGGAGGGAGAGAGAGAGAGAGAGAGAGAGAGAGAGAGAGAGAGAGAGAGAGAGAGAGAGAGAGAGAGAGAGAGAGAGAGAGAGAGAGAGAGAGAGAGAGAGAGAGAGAGAGAGAGAGAGAGAGAGAGGAGAGAGAGGATAGAGAGGGGAGAGAGAGAGAGAGAGAGAGAGAGAGAGAGAGAGAGAGAGAGAGAGAGAGAGAGAGAGAGAGAGAGAGAGAGAGAGAGAGAGAGAGAGAGAGAGAGAGAGACAGAGAGAGAGAGAGACAGAGAGAGAGAGAGACAGAGAGAGAGAGAGACAGAGAGAGAGAGAGACAGAGAGACAGAGAGACAGAGAGACAGAGAGACAGAGAGACAGAGAGAGAGACAGAGAGAGAGACAGAGAGAGAGAGAGAGAGAGAGAAGGAGAACGAGGAAGAGGCCAACTCTTTATTGCCTATCAATTTCTTTAATGTGAATAAAATCACCTGGCATCCAAGCCAGGGTAAATAACCCGTTAACACGTGACAGATTTAATTTTCACATTCATTTCTGACTGCCGCCAGGCGATTTTATTCAGCCGAGGGAAGCCCACCCACCCCGGGGGGGGGGGTGATATCTCGTAGTCATTACACTTCTTCCCTCTGGTCAAAAGAGAGATAGAAAAAATCGGCTTTGCAGAGGAGAGGTAAAGGAAAGCGTGGAAGAAATACATACATATAGTACACAAATTAAAACTCTTTTCATGTTCATTATTAGATTGGTACCCCATCCAAGGCATGTACCTCCCCTTCACCCATTCCACACCCGTTTCTTACCCCTGATCTCGACTGCCTGAAAGAAGAAATTCTGTGACAAAATTAGTCTGTTCTCGAGGATTTAGTGTCCGACCTGGGACATTTGGGATGACGCCGGCAAGCAGATGGCAGTCTGCCTACCTACAGAACATGGGAACAATCAGCGCAGGGGGAGGGGGAGGCGAGGGTGGGAGGGGGGAGAGGGGAGGGGGTGCTCGGTTTCAGTAGCCAAGTAGGGGACAAGGGAAGAGAAGAGGAGAGAGTTGGTTCAAAGGCTAAGAGTAACCTGGTGTCCCTGTCTTCTTCCGTCTCTTATTTGATTTTTTTTTTTTTAATATCTTTATCTCTCTTTCCCTCCTTCCACTTTTTTTTCAAGCGATGCTTAGTCTCTCTCTCTCTCTCTCTCTCTCTCTCTCTCTCTCTCTCTCTCTCTCTCTCTCTCTCTCTCTCTCTCTCTCTCTCTCTCTCTCTCTCTCTCTCTCACTCGTACTATCCCTGCATGGGGTATTGACTTCATATATTTTATGTAATTAACACTTTACGGGATTTAGTAACACCCCTACGAACCAGAGAGGGTTAACACTCTTGTGTGTGTGTGTGTATGTCTGTGTGTGTGTGTGTGTGTGTGTGTGTGTGTGTGTGTGTGTGTGTGTGTGTGTGTGTGTGTGTGTGTGTGTGTGTGTGTGTGTGTGTGTGTGTGTGTGTGTTTGTTTACAATCTATTCTTATACAAATAAAGACTCTCTCCAATACAACTCCCTTTTCCGAAGTCACCTTGAAATACCACGTATAGGACGAAACCACTACCCATTAAAAGACAAACAACCAAACAGACTAACAGGTAACCACGGTAATTGGTGTCACCGGGAACACACAAGACTAGAGAGATATGCAAACAAGGTGATAGCACAATTACACGTGGGTAATTACTCTTAATGGTTTCCATCACCCACTTACGGATTTTCTCCTCAGTGACATTAGTCATGTCTCTCTTGTCTTAGAAGAAAAAAGGATCTTGTCAATGTCATCTATACAGTAATTACAACATCTATAATTAGGGATATTCGTGAGTGTATATCGTATTTGTATATACAAATTACACACATCATATGAATAAATGTATCCACATATGCTCACAAGGTCTTACGTCTATAATACTCAAATATATTGTTCTTAAATATATATATATATATATATATATATATATATATATATATATATATAGATATATTTATGTGTGTGTGTGTGTGTGTTTCTGGCAGTCTGGTACCATTACCTCTCACTGGTAAAAGGGTCTGGTCGTCCCTATCTGCAAGTGAAATGGGAACCGGCGGGACTGCGACAACTACCGGGGCATTATACTGCTCAGTGTGACAGGTAAGGTATTTGGCAATCTATTGCTGACACGGGTTCGTTTACATCTGTTAAAGTTTCCGAGGTCTGGGTTCACGCCAGCTAAGTCAACAACTAATCGAATCCTAGCTCTTTGTGTTCTTGTGGAGCACCGACGTAATTTTTGGACCTTATGTTTATTTAAAAAAGGCGTTTGACTCGGTGCATCCTGGAGTACTCTTTGATCCTCTGCGGATCCGTAGGATTCCTGCAATGATTATTGACTTGATATCTGGCTTATACTCGGGGACCAAGAGTACTGTAAAGTATGAAGGAGGCGCGTCTAGTTTCTTTCCTGTTAATTTAGCCGTGAGGCCCAACACTTTTCAACACCTGCGTGGACTGTGTATTGGACAGAGTTGTCGATCATTGTCATTTCGGAGTATCTATTGGCAACACGAAGGTCACTGACCTTGTATTTGCTAATGATACTCTACTTCTTGCAGAGCCGTTGGAGGTCCTGGCTACAGCTCTCGAGTCACTGCACAGGGAGACGAGAACGCTTGGACTTAGGTCTTCTGGACCAAGACCAAGGTTCAGGAGTTTGGAGGCTTACTGGATGACACAGTTCAGTCTGTCCATGCACGTGGTGATAAGATTGAGGTTTTGGAAAGCTTTACATACCTTGGTAGTGTAGTGCATAACAGTGGAGGGTCATGTCAGGAAGTATTTCGAAGGACTGGTAATACCCTTGGTGTTATGAACTCTCTCAATCAGAGTATATGACGTTGTCTTTATGTAGGACTAAGATTCGAATCTTCAAGTCACTTGTGCTCTCTTCTTGCTGTACGGCTGACACATGGACATTAGAATACTGACTTGAAGAGGCGTCTCGATATATTTGGTACTAAGTGGTGTCGGAGAATCACGGTGCATTACTGGAATGACTTCGCACCAAACCAGAAACTATACTGCTAGACTCAGTTTGGGCCACTTACCAGCATAATTCGTGATCGTCAACTCCGGATGTACAGTATGGGTATGTGGCACGTTTCTCTTGGTATTGATCCTACTCACAGGGTTGTCTCCGTAAGAGACGAACCTTGATGGAGGAGACGAAGGGGACGTCCCCACAGAATCCATGGCTGGGACAAGTTGATCGAACCTGTCTAGAATTGTTTGGAGTGGGAAGGAAGGGTGGCTGCATGGGAGCTTGCTCGGAAAGACCCTGGGGACTGGCGCCGGTGCGTGAGCGAAGCAACGCACTCCCTAGTGTATACCCCCAACTGAAGATTATATTGTATATATATATATACATTATATATATATATACATATATATATATATATATATACATATATATATATATATATATATATATATATATATATATAATATATACATACGAGTATATATATATATATATATATATGATGTATAGTGTGTGTGTGTGTGTGTGTGTGTGTGTGTGTGTGTGTGTGTGTGTGTGTGTGTGTGTGTGTGTGTGTGTGTGTGTGTGTGTGTGTGTGCGTGCATGTGTACATATAAAGACAGACATGTGGGTGGTCTGAAAGACATCCTGACAGACAAACATACAGACAAATTTTATTTATTGAAACACATGTCCGATGTAGTTGTGTACAAACCTAATCCTGAATTAGCCATCCAACTTGTTCACAAACCTCTTCTTAGATCGATTTTGAATTCATCTTTCACCCAGTTCGTGAGAAAGACCACTATTCCCGGACAGTCCACATTTATTTATATTTCGTTCCATGAAACTCAGCTCCTGAGGTGTTGTTTATGTCCTCTCTATAGCAAATTACTTCGAGACTAATTTGTGGTTTTACATTCTTGATTTCTATTCACCCCGGCATTATGGAACACTGTTCGGTGTGTGAACTACATACGAACATGGCGAAAGTGATTTATTTTCCGTATTCATTATCATAACATGTGGTCTGTATTTTTTCTTCTACCCCATCAAGTGAATAAGGAATTTATACAAAAAGATTAATTTACTTCAATATTTTTTCAAATGAATTTTGGCCCTGCAACTTTCTCCCCCACCCCCAAAAAAGAATGAATTAAATAAAATAATTCAGAGACAGAAATGGAAGTATTGGCCTTCTCTTTTCCTAATCTTCTCCCTTCTCCTTTTCCCCTTCTTCTTCCTCTTCCTCCTCCTATTCCTTCTTCCCCCTCTTCTATCTTCGTACTTTATGTATTTCAAGGTGACATTTAAAGTTATGCACAATAGCATATAGAAGCGTTTGCAAACATTAGACAACAACAACAACAACAACAACAACAACAACAACAACAACAACAACAAAACAACAACAAAAACAACGAGGTTATGTTCTGAATTGTATGAATTTCTTTGCATCGTGTGTTGTAAGTGCTGTCTATCATCAAGTAGTATTATGATAACGATGAGTCTTAGCGCCAATATTAAAACGAACAACTCTAATTGCTCACACTTACGGACAAATTAACATGGTACAGAACCTCAAATTACGTACTGGTTGCTGTTCATATGTTCACATGTTCATGGCATTACTAATAAGTAAACCCACGACTGATTTTATGTACTCGTCCAATACGACCACACAATCAATTCACATTAAACTGTGACAGATTCTATATCCATTACAACACATCTACACAGGACAAGTTGAAAGGTAAGTCAAGTGTGCAGGTTACTTGAACTGGAAAGGAAAGCGAGCAAGTACATGTTAACACAGGACACTTATCTTTGACTTGGCTTGTGTGAACATGTACTTGCTCGCTTTCCACTCCAGTTCAAGTATTGCACATTTGTGTTGCCCCGTTTAAACAAGACTTTAGTGATAACCATGGTAATTATTCTATTCCATCAGTGGTACTAGAAATAAAAAAAATTGCTAGTTTTTGCTTTTGAGTCCTAGGATTTATGAGGGAGATTTATTTGTGTTGTGGGAATTCATTTGTTGAATCTGTTAATGTAAAGCCAGTTTTGCTTCCGTCATGTCAGAGACTATATAACTATAATTTCATGTTAGTTGGTTAGTTAGTTAGTTAGTTAGTTAGTTAGTTAGTTAGTTAGTTAGTTAGTTAGTTAGTTAGTTAGTTAGTTAGTTAGTTAGTTAGTTAGTTAGTTAGTTAGCTAGTAAGTTAGTTAGTTAGTTGGTTCGTTAGTTCGTTAGTTAGTAACTTAGTTGGTTAATTAGTTAGTTGGTTGGCTGGTTGGTTTTGGTGAGTTAGATTTGGCTAATCAGTTACTTAGTACTCTCTTATTCCCAGTAGTGACTGCTTTCTGACTTAACAGTCCAAGCGCAGAGAGCCAAGGTGACGGCTCAGCCGCAGCTGCTCAGCGCCTCTTGGCGTACGCTCCTCACTACCAACACCATATTTACTTATTTTATGTTTAAGAAGGAAATAGGCAAGACCTGGTTTACCAAAGGAGTGGTTAACTAATGAAATAAACTTGGTAACCATAAAGTGAACGCTAAAATGTATTGGTTGTTTTAAGAGAAGGGTGATAGGTGGCAATATGGAACTGCCTAGTGTAGGCCTTATGGTCTCTTACAGTCTCCTTCATTCTTATGTTTTTATGTACTTAGTAGGGTGGTTGGTTTGTTTCTTGTTTAGTTACACTCCGTCGCTGGGGAACGCTGGAGTAAACTTCATTGAGGCCACAAACAGTCCATCGGACAAGTGGCCACAGGACTGTTTGTGTCCATCTGGTTTTCGTTGGGACCTGCTTGTCCTTCCATCTACGTGCATGGTGACCTCTGTCTGCATTTCATCTAATTTGTGACAATTAGTCCGGCGACCAATCAGTGAGCCGCTCTGTTATTCACTTACTCGTCCTATCGGTCTTAGTTTTGCCTGACCATCAGGAGAATGTGTCTGCATCAGTAGTTTCCCCTCTTTAGCTCTGTCCTTGTTTGTTGTCCTCCTTGTGCTTTTTCCTCCTGTCGCTTCCTGTCTGCTCTCTCTCTCTCTCTCTCTCTCTCTCTCTCTCTCTCTCTCTCTCTCTCCTTTTTTTTTTTTTTTTTTTACCAATGAAATAGTCTTTTAATGGTCTTCACATCAAGAGCAGTTTTTTTTTTCTTTTATTAGTAATAATATTTTGTCTGAAGTATCCATTTCTATCCTTGGGAATACTATCGCTCCAAAGAAGTTGAGTCGCACAGGTGGTAAAAGAAAGTTTTTGGAAGAAAAGAAAAGAAGAA
>NC_134819.1:37234038-37239038 GCF_046742065.1 Oratosquilla oratoria | reverse complement strand
CTCTTATTCTAGCTCCTTGTGGGTAAAGGTCATCCCTGACTATACGGTACGTGCGCGTGTTAACATTTTTGATACAATGACGTTGTTTGAAAATTATTGCTTGGACCAGCTCAAGCTGATTTTATGCAGTTGAAGTGATTTGGTCTCGATTCGTCCTAATTTTGAATTACTTTTGTTCTATCATTTGCAAAAAAAAAAAAAAAAAAAAAAAAAAAATTTTAAAGACACTCCCAAACGACCTCCGTTCTAAATAGCGTCGTCGTTGTTGTTGTTGTTGCTGTTGTTGTTTTTGTTGTTGTTATATGTATATAATATATATATATATGTATATATATATATATGTATATATATCATATATCAATATATATATATACATATATATATCATATATATATATGTATATATATATATATATATATATATATATATATACTTTTTTTTTTCTTTCTTTTTCTTTTCTTTTTTCGTCGGTCCCTGCTGCGGTTGTGCTGTGTCTTACTACAGTGGTTCTGATCAGGGAAATGGGCGGGGGATAGTGATGACCCTTCGTCTATGGAGAGCTAAGATAAAAGGGGAACCATTTGCGTTGTCAACACTGACTCCACAGTTCTGCATTTCCGATATTTTTAAAGAAATTTGTCACCGAATATGCAACAAACATTAACACAACTCGACAGTCAGGATTCTTTGTTGACGAAGCTTCTCCGTGGTATCCAGGCATAGGCGTGGCTCTCACCAACAACCTTCCCACCTACAAGAGGTGCACCAGCCGCAATAAGAAGAGTAATTAGCACCTACTCGTGACACCTTCGCGGCACCGGGTGCTTGAATCAGCTTCCAGAGACCTGTTTCCCACATCCTCCGGCCGAAGAGCTCAGAACTTGGAAGACACTTCTCTCGATGTTACCTATGATGATTTAGTCTTCGTTGAAGTGCTCTTGTCATTAGCACCTTCTTCGATGTTCTTCCCTCGAAGAATCTCACAGAACATGGAAGACATTTCTCTCGATCACACTTTTGATTATTTTGTCTTCACTGAGGTTTCGTTGTCATTAAACACCTTCTTCTCCATGTCTCTGTTGATAATTAAGGAACAAAAATAGAGAGTTTTCAAGCCGCTAGGCGAAGAACCACTCAGAACACGGCAGACACTTCTCTCGATCTCACTTTTGATGATTTTGTTCCCATTGAGGTACTGTTGTCATTAACACCTTCGGTACTTTTCGCAATGTCTATTAATGATAAGAGAACGAAATGAGATAGATCAGGGGTTCTCATTAGGGGTGAAATTCACCCCCAGGGGGGAATTTCGGGATTTCTGGGGGTGATTTGTGACCACAGCTTACGGGGTGAGGAAAGCAATTATAGGTTTTGGCCTATCTGGTATGTCACCTGGGCTGGATTTATACTAATTTGAGAAAAATATATACTAATTTGGAAAAAATAAAAGGGTTTTTAGTAATATTTGCATATAATGCACCTTTTGAAACAGATAATCTTGGAAAGGAGGGGTGGAATGACATTCTGACAAATGGTGAAAGGGGTGAATGGGCCAAGTAAGGCTGAGAACCCCTGAGATAGATGGTGAAGAGTCGACGCCAGAAGAAGCAAAGTAGCTGTGGTCAAAATCGTCGCCTTTACCGTATTATGCACTTTGGAGACTATTGGGTAGGTAACAGTCACTGCTGGGATTTGGAGAGGAGCGCTGATTTCGAACCCACAACTAAATAAATGCGAGACCAGCACGCTTCCCATTACCCCACCAACGCACAACCTTCCAGCCAAAGAACCTCTCAGAAGACCCTTATCTCGATCTCACCTTTGATGACTTTGACCTCAACGAGGTACTCTCATCATTCACAACTTCGCTGCTTAAATCCACGCCGGAAAACGAAGAGATAGATAGTGAGCTCACGATAGGAGGAACTTCGTTCTAACTGAAGTTGTTACCTTTGCCCATTGTGAGCGGATAGCCAGGTAGATTTATAATGATGAAATAGAATAATGAGAGAGTTTTCGGTCCATAGCGACTTCAGATGGAAAATATAGTTTGCTGAGTTTAGTGCTATATTTATAATTGGTAATACTTTAATACCACAACTTAAGACAGTGTCAGTATTGTTAACGACGCAGATTCTAACAACCATAACAACTACTAGCAGTACTAATATTACATTTATAACATTTAATATTACAATCTTAACATTTAATAATACACCACCCTTTGCCCAATCTTCCCTCCATCACAGCTCTCTCTCTCCCCATCTCTCTCTTCACGCGTCCTCGACCAATCAGCAAACCAGTCACTCGTCTGCATCCATCTCGACGCTGAGACTCCTCTAGACGAAGACGAGGGCAGCAGAGTCGATGGGCCCCACTCCTCGCCCCGGTTTGTGTGATTGACACCCAACTTCCCCATCCATCCCCACAGCGAGACTAAAACAAACAGTGACAGAGGAAGCCAGCATTCGGGGTCGAGCAAGGCAGACATCAGGTTGGGTAATAACACTAGTAATAACTCGATAATACCAGAGTTATGGAGGAAATCATAGCGGTAATCATTTATAATACCCTGCTATGTCTTCGGTCTCAGGTGGAGGGCATCGGGGGGGGGGGGACAGAAGGAGGAGGAGGAGGAGGAGGAGGAGGAGCAGGAGGAGCAGGAGGAGCAGGAGCAGGAGCAGGAGGAAGGGGAATAGACAGACAAAGAGAAAAAGGAGGAGAATGAAGGGAAGAAGGAAAAGAGTGATGTTGAGGAAGAGGAGGGGTGATAAAAGAAAGGAAAGAACACGAAATTGAAAGAGAAACAATGTATGTATGTATGCATATACGTTCGTATAAATGTATGTATGCATGTATGTATGCATGTATGTGCATCTATGTATGTATGTATGTATGTATGTATGTATGTATGTATGTATGCACATACGTAATTACGTACCTACGTATGTATCTATGTACGCATGTATGTATGTATGTATGTATGTATGTATGTATGTATGTATGTATGTATGTATGTATGTATGTATGTATGTATGTATGTACGTGCGTGCGTATGTATGTATGTATGTATGTACGTGCGTACGTATGTATGTATGTATGTATGTATTCATGCGTGTGTGCATGTGTTTGTGTATGTATGTATGTATGTATGTACGTCCACAGGTAGGTATATATACATACATATATATATGTATACATATATATAAATATGTATACATATATATATATATTTATTTATTTATATATACATATATGTATACATATACATATACATATATATATATATATATACATTATATATATGTATCTATGTATGTTTGTATGTATGTATATATATGTACTGTATTCATGCATGTACTGTATATACTGTATGTATGCTATATGCATGCGTGTGTATAAGTATATATGCGCACAGCTTGATATCCCAACCAAACTTCGTAACCTCACTCGACAACGATCTCTGATAACATTGACAACAATGAACGAGGTCACAAGAACATCCCACATCCCGGAAGGTCATGAAATCTTCCCAGAAGCCTCCGGAGTCCCGGACAGCATCGAAGAGCCAATTACCGCTAGTGCTAATTGCTTCTTACGCGAGTGTGTCAATTCTGATGGTATGCAAGGTTAGGACTCCGCCATGAGCCACTTAGATACAATTTATGAACTGAGTTTTAAGTGGAAAGGAGAGGACTGTGTTTGTTTTTGGATGTGTTAAGACTTCTTCGTGTATATGAAACGTAATTCTGTTTTCGTTCATTTGTTTTTGTTCTATGTCTACTAGTATGTTATATAAAAATAGATTAGTTTTAGCTAGAACTGATTCGCAAAGATTAACGAGGAACTATATTAGAACAGTGCGCTTGTGGAAAAATCGAAAGCGTGCTGGTCGCGCTTGCACTTAGGTTTGGGTTCGAATCCCGCACTTCTCTCCGATTCCCATCAGTGATTGTTACCTGTCCTATAGTCCCTAAAGAGCATAACAGGGCAGAGGTGACGGCTTCGGCCGCAGATACTCAGCGCTTCCGGGCATAGGCTCTTTAGCCTGTGTGTCTTAGTCTGAGATTGCACTCACCTTCTAAGGCGTTGGCACCGTAGGGGGGAATAAAATCACCTGGCGGCAACAAAATAAAAGAAATAAAGACCACCTGGTACGTAAAGGGTTATTTATCATGGTCAAATGGTTTGTCAAACCCGGTTTGTCAAACATTTTTTTTTTTTTTTTTTGCGGTGTGAATAGAGTTTTTGGCTGTCAAACGTGTTTGCAAACCAAATACCGCATTCACGCGGTCAAACATCACCTCAAACACTTGTTTGACAAACTGGGTTTGACAAACCGTTTGACTGTGTAAATGGCTCTGTAGGGGTTAAGCAAGAAAGGCTTCCTTTCCAATGGTTAGAGTTCCACTGAGATGAATAAAGTCGTCTTGACTGCAGAGGCGACTTCACACTAAAAGAATCTGTTATTGTGAAGAGGGTGAGGAGCGTACGCCAGGAGGCGCTGAGTAGCTGCGACTGAATCCGTTACCTTTGCATCATTCGATTTAAGAGATGTGTGTGCATGTGTGTGTGTGTGTGTGTGTGTGTGTGTGTGTGTGTGTGTGTGTGTGTGTGTGTGTGTGTGTGTGTGTGTGTGTGTGTGTGTGTGTGTGTGTGTGTGTGTGTGTGTGTGTGTGTGTGTGTGTGTGTGTGTGTGTGTGTGTGTGTGTGTGTGTGTGTGTACGTGTGTGTGTACGTGTGTGCGCGTGTGAATATACATGTGTTTGTGTATACGTGTGTGTGCACATAACCGTGTATGTGTATGCAGCCCACCCTACCTCTCCATCGAACAATTGCCACGAGAAGTGAGAGTTGGGAAGAGATGAGGATGGGGGAAAAGTGGCAGTATAGGGTGGTCGTTAAGTAAGAATGTCTATATACGATATAACCCAGTAGCTAGGGTGAAGGTGTGACAACGCTCTGGTCAGTGTTTGTCCACGGTCCGAAGTGCCTCTCTA
>NC_134819.1:37229038-37231538 GCF_046742065.1 Oratosquilla oratoria | reverse complement strand
GTGCATGAAATATATTGAACGCCCAACAAAGACAAAAACTACATTTGCATCGTTGATGATAGAGTGGGCGCGTCGTTTGAATATGCCTAGTTTTTTTTTTTTTTTTTTTTTTTATCCATCTACTGAGGTCTAAACAATACATTCGTCACTTAGGTGGCGCTCAGGCTGAGAAAACAATAGGAGAAAGCAATTGGAAACATCAATAACAATCACACCAAGATGGTCGCCAGACAGTTACACGATTCCTTTCAACATAGACATATTCTACTCTCACACAGTCCCATTCTCGTCACATCATTATACTTCATCGCCCCCATAATCTGGCTTGTCCTTAACTAAAACTAATCACGTCACTGTTACACTTAAAAAAAAATATTCTAACTAATGACAAACTAAGTTTAGGAAATTTTCTAGTTATGAATGAATATGAAATGTGTAAGCATATATTGCTCTATAAATTTTATTCTAGATGAAGCTTGGTAATTCTATGTAGATGAGGAGGAACTTCAAGTACAAGTACGTTTATACATCGTTGAATATTATACTATTTTATAATCAACTCGAGTTTTGTTCGACAAATGAGAGAGTGCACCACTCAATAGATGAATGAATAAACAAACCAACAAATTAATTAATCAATTAATCAATAGATGTGTAATTAAAGAAATAAACAGAATAAAATAAAAATCTTACTCCACATAAATTCAAAACTACTGACTCCATACTACTATTCACAAAGTTTATTCTGTCTATCATTTCACGATTCTACTTACGAGGGTCAGATTTCTCCAAACAAAATGAGGTCACAGTCAGGTTACCTTCCCTCCTTTACCCCGTCACCCTATTTCAACCGATGACCCTTCCCATCCGCCCTCACGCCCTTGCCCTCACCCCCATCGTTCTCTCTGCCTCACGCCCTCCTGCCCTCGGCTTCTCCACCCACATTTCTACGTCTCTTCCGCCCACCAAGCCTTTCTGGACCCTCTCCAACTTTGGTACCTCGATGACTAGAATATACTTTATACATTTATAAGAAAGTAGTCATCAAGTTCGAGATTAACTAATGCTATAACAACAATGTGTCTATCTACCCTTTCTTGAACTATATGTATGTATGTGTGTATGTATGTATATGTATGTGTGTATATGCATACGTATGTATGCATGTATGTATGTATGTATGTATGTATGTATGTATGTATGCATGTATGTATGTATGCATGTATTTATGTATGTATATGTATATATGTATATGTATGTGTGTATATGTATACGTATGTATGTGTGCATGTGTGTGTGTGTGCATGTATGTGTGCATGCATGTGTGTACGTGTGTATGTATGTATGTATGTATGTATGTATGTTTGTATGCATGTATGCATGTATGCATGTATGTAGCTATGAATGGATGAATAGACATCACCTCGGTGACTTCCCCCAAGCACAAACTGTTCCTAATAAGTCAATCACTGTTGACCAGGTTTGTCTAACCCACAGCTACCAGCGACTGCTCTTTGCCCTTGTCATCTGAGCTTATTTGGTCAATGCGCCACAGCCAATGCAAAAGTCCTAAACTATATACGTTATCTTCTCCTCTGAAACCATACCTCAGGTGACTATCATCGATCACAGTCACTGCTTGTGCCGCATCGCCTCTTGAGCCTCCAACGCGAGCTAACATTCCTGCGTGCGGTGTCATCACACAGGGAAATGCCTCTGTGATGGTGCAAGAACACACACGGATGCTAACGATGCCCGTGTAAGACAGGTCGATTGGGGTCATTGTCGGAAGAGGAGTCGTCAAGACCGACCACTTCACATTGGAGGGAAGGAGGATCGACCACTTCACATTGGAGCGAAGGAGGTGACGAGGGTCACGGAGATAAAAGGAAGGGAGGAGAGAGAAGGAGGAGGAAATGGAGAAGGTAAATGGTAGGATGCCTAGGAAGGGAAAGAGAAAATGGGAGACGGGGAGAAAATGATGGTCTGGGAACTTGGTATGGGTAATTGGGTAACTGTGATTACAGAAATGCCTCTTAAGTGCGGGTAATAATGAACGAGTTAATGACTCTACCCTACAATGCTGAGGGAAATTAGGTATGGTAAGATAATAGGATAATCCTATATAGTATATGGTAATAGATGAGAAAAACAATTTAAGGTGAAAGTCAAATAATCGTCTAAATAGATACTCGTAGCACCATGGGGAGGTGATTAAGGCCAGGAGACGCGTAGGAGGAAGGTAACAGTCACTGCTGGGATTCGGAGAGGAGTGCAGGATTCGAGCCCACAGCTAAGTGAATACGAGACCAGCACGCTTCCAATTAACAAATGAAAAGAAAATAGTAGTTTTATCTCAGAGACAAAACTACAGAAATAAGAAAAACACACATGCATACACGCACACAAACACACACACACACACACACACACACACACACACACACACACACACACACACACACACACACACACACACACACACACACACACACACACC
>NC_134819.1:37214038-37221538 GCF_046742065.1 Oratosquilla oratoria | reverse complement strand
TCTTATTCACTCACTCTCTTTCTCTCGATCTCTCCCTCTTTCTCTTTCTCTCAGATCTACCCAACGTCCTATATTTACTTGACTCATATTTTTTTCCCTTATGTGTCACTCAATATTGGACGGACGTTAGTAATATCCGTACGAACTAGAATCATTTGAGATTCTTTTATGACTGTTACTCATTGCAAGGTGTAACTGGAAATCAGTTAAAAACATTAGGTAAGGTAAGCTAGAAGTTGCCTTATATACAAATGAACAATTGTACATACCAGTGATAGTGGTAGAAGAGTCTGTTTTTCCAGGAGATTTATTGATAGGATTTGCAACTATGAGAAAAGAAAACATGGTAATTTGTCCTGCTGACTTAGGAATTTTAGTGAAGTCACAGTTAATCCCATTCTTAAATCAACCAGACTTAAGACCAGTGACAGGAATCAATGAATCCTTAGATAACATTTCTATCTTAGATAGCGTGACCGAGCGGTCCAACCCTACAGAAAGTAAAACAATTTGTGAACCCAACTCAGAAGTTCAGGAAATCCCAGAGATTGCTAAATTATCAACCACAGATGCCTTGAGAATTGCAGATTGCGGATTAACATGGTCGACATTCTTACATCCCATGTCAATTAATAAGGTTGAAGTGTGTTTGAAAGGAATCAATGTAGACTCTGAAGTAATTACAGTCCCAGAATCAGTTAAACTTAAAGGATTGAAGTGGGACTCAGGGATTTATAAGACAAATAAGAACAGAGTAGAAGTATTAGTAATTAATACTATGAATAAAGAGATAGTTTTAAAGAAAGGTACACAAATAGGATGTATTCAGGTGTGTACTAAACCTATTAAGATTTTAAATGAGAATAGTGAGGAGATAGAATTACCAACTTCATCAATTTGTTCAGTTCAAGAAGGCATATACTTAAGAAATAGATATAAAGAATTATTACAATCAACTAATTGCCCTGAGTTGGATGAAGCTTTATTTGCTTTGCTTGTGAAACATAAAAAAGCAATTGCTTTGCCGGGGGACGCCTTAGGCAAAACAACTGTTTTAAAACATCACATTAAGTTAAAACCAGGAACACAACCTATCTACATACCAGCCTACAGAGTTCCTCACTCGATTATAAAACAGTCACCTCCGTTGGTGTTTACATAGACATAACGTCACCACGTCACCTCAAGGTTATCAAACAGCAGGCGAGCAGGCGTCGAGTCTGAATTGTTGAGTCAGCATTCTAATGCCCTAGTGTTTCCCTAGCTTATTTCCATTCGTACAACTACCGGCCTCTTACACTAATCCTCACTTTCAAAAGAAGGGTGATGATTCTGAATTTCTATTTTCCCTACTTTCTGCTACTTCCCTCCTGAAATCTTTCTTCCGTGACTCCTTTACTTCGGTGCGATCTTGTTCCCAAGGATAAAAGCGCTGGACATAGCTGATAGAAATAGATAGATAGAAAAAAAAAAAGATCGATAAATAGATAAATAAAATAAAATGCAAAATAAAATAAAATAAAATAAAATAAGAATAGATAAATAGATAAATAAAAATAAACAAATAAATAGATAAACAAATAAATAAATAAATAAATAAGATAAAAATACTTATTTTGGACTCGACAAGCCCCCCTCCTCCTCACCATCCCTACCCCGTTTTCCCCACCAATACCCCACCCAAATCTATTCTTCACCCACCTTTCCCTTCCATGAACACTTTAAATCCCTAAACTTATTCACTCCCATGAACTCCCCCTTTCCCTCCCCTAACCTTCTATGTGGGAAAATGGGATCCTAATCCCCTTTATCCTCCCTTCCTCTTAACTTTACCTCCCATACCCTGGTATCTAGTTTAACCTCAGCATCTAAAGCGGACCCTACACGATCAATATCATTGCGCAATATTCCGTGTTGTACAATATTATTGAAGGTTTAGGGATGGTATTGAAGAATGACACAATATACTGAGGACACCAAATACAGAAGGCAAACACATGTACCTTTTCATTATAACCCCTACACCGTCAATAATATTGTGCAATACGGAATATTGCGCAATAATATTGATCGTGTAGGGCTCGCTTTTAAGTCAACATCACATTTGTTTTCTCTCTAAGTCTCACGTTGATATTCTTAAAAAAATTCTTTCCTTATATAAATCTTATATAAATCCTTAGAAGGGAAAGATCTACATAAGGATTTTTTTTTTTTTTTCAAGAATACCACCATAAGATTCTTACTGTTATACTCTTTGCCACCCCAACACATTGCTATGTTGCTGCGTCTGTAGTCTTGATTCTCGCAAACTCCAGACAATATTATTCACCTTGGAGACTGAGACTAAGACTAAGACTACTCATAGACACCCATGGTTATTGGAGAGCACGACATCGTGTCGTGGACGGCGCACGGCGATAAGTTATGTGAAAGGTGACTTACTCCACAAATACCCACAGTCAATATTCAATGTATTTTTAATGTTACTATTTTTCTTTGATTTTGAAGATGCTTGATAAATGTACTCATCTCTGACTGATCGTGAAAGTACAGGATGATGATGATAAATGTCAATAGTAAGTGATGTCTGTATCACTACACTGCACCGTTTCCCAAACTGGGGTGCTGAAATGAATTATAGGGGTGCTGAGAAGTGATACACACAAAAATCACATTGATATATGTATCATTGATTACCTAGTTGTGCATATTTGACTTTTCCATTTTATTTTATTTTTCTAGGGTGTTCTTATTTCTTTTAGAAACAATATTGTCAATTTGTTTCAGTTCTAAGGAATAAATCAAATAAATCATCAAGCATTACACTTCACTTTGTTTTATCCTTCTAAGATAGGGGTGCTGGACTGCTTAGACAGGACAACAGGGGGTGCTATGGTTGGAAAAGGTTGGGAAACGCTACACTACAGGCTCAGGATGATTACTTCATGAGAAGTTCTCTAAGAAAACGTTTACCACAACAAACGCTGCAACCCAAAACTCCCTCACATCCTGTGGCGCCCGGTATAGATTCAGTTACTACAGATTTCTGGCGATTTCCTTCAGTTGAACGGTCACAACCACAACAAGAGGTCCATTTCAATCAACCGGGGTGTTTGTAAGAAGGTGTGATACTTTTCTTCAAGTTGATCGTTATCCATTAATTACCTCTTTTTATTCCTTCCTATCCCTTTCTCCCTCCGTATCTCTCCCTCTCTCCCTCCTTCTCTCCCTCCCTCCCCTCCTCCCTCCATCCACCTTCCTCGTCCTCTTAACCTCTTTTTCCTCGCTTCTCATAATTTTCCTTCATTTACTCCAACTTACTTATAATCTATTTCTATTTTCTTCTTGTTCTTAACAGTCGAGAAACAGTATCCTTATCAATGACTAATATGCAGCCAAACATACATTAAAGTTAATATTTAGTCATTCAATTCCTCACTTACTCATTCATTCAATCATTCATCCATTCACTCACTCAATCCTCAGTCATTCTTCTCCACCTATTTCACCATTCCTTCTCCTTTCTTCCTCTCTCCCCTATCCTTTCACTTCCTTCATCACCATTTCCCTTTACTCCTTCCTCTCTATTTGTCCTTTTCACCATATTCCTCTTGTCCCCCTTTTCCTATTCTTCCTTCCCAAACAATCTCCCTGTCTCCCTTTCCCATCCTCCCCATCCATCCTTCCCCCACCCTCCTCCCCTCATCCCCTTCCCCTTATCTCACCTTTCCTTATTGTCTCTCCCTTCCACTTCCCACCCAGCCTTACTTCGGTGGCTTCACCCCTCCCTCCCTCCCTCCCTCCCTCCCTTCCTCCCTCCCTTCCTCCCTCCTTCCCACCCACCCTCCCTCCTTCCCACCCACCCTCCCTCCATCCCTCCTTCCCACCCTCTCTCCCTCCCCACACCCCCCATCATCTCCAAATCAATAACAAAGCCTCGTAATCACATCCCCACCCCTCTTCCTTGGTCACAGGGGCGGATAATCTTCATTAAAAAACAAAGTACAAATGATATGATATATGCAGCGGACAGAGTCAATACCGTGGGAGATGACTATGGGGTATGACGATCGGATGATGTGTCAGATTATAGTGTGATGTGATGGTTTTATGAGGCCGTTTCGTTGTACTGTACAGCAAACTACATAATCTATGCATTAATACCATTACATAGCATGGAAGAAGCAACAAATAAAAATAGAATAACAATATTTCATTCAATATCATTACAGTACCCCCAATGGCTCAATTTGACAGAGATGAAAGAACTTATGAAAGAAATATGAAGTTAAGCAACAAGAATTACTTCTTTGTGTGTTTGTTCTTTGTGTGTTCTCTCTCTCTCTCTCTCTCTCTCTCTGTGTGTGTGTGTGTGTGTGTGTGTGTGTGTGTGTGTGTGTGTGTGTGTGTGTGTGTGTGTGTGTGTGTGTGTGTGTGTGTGTGTGTGCGTGTGTGTGTGTGTGTGTGTGTGCGTGTGTGTGTGTATGTGTGTGTGTGTGTGTGTGTGTGTGTGTGTGTGTGTGTGTGTGTGTGTGTGTGTGTGTGCGTGTGTGTGTGCGTGTGTGTGCGCCTGCACGTGTATGTGTGTGTGTGTTTGGACACGTGTTTATGCATGTCGATAACGCATGTTTATGAGTGTGTAAACATCTTATTCAAATTACCTTAATTAGTCAATACAACTTCCACTCTACGAGATAAGTATTAGCAGTATACATACATACACACACACACACACACACACACACACACACACACACACACACACACACACATATATATATATATATATATATATATATATATATATATATATATATATATATATATATATATATATATATGTGCAGTGCCAAAAATTTTACATCGGACAAACTGGCAAAGATATACAAACAAGAATAAACCAACATAAATACAGTGTAAGAAGTGGTTAAATGTCTCGTGGTATTTTTGCTCATGTGAGGGACCAATAGCATGTAATTGACTGGAAAAATGCCAGTAAAATAACCTCTTGTGATTCCTTTACTTAAAGGAACATAATTGAATCAAGCCACATAAAAACAAAGTTTTGATCAAAATATCAATCTAAGTTTAGGTGTGTACAGGCTTGATAATTTCATTTCAAAGAAAATTGTTGGATGTTATTCTGCCCGGACATTTGGTCCAACTGTGACCTGAGGACTGTGGGTATTTTTCTCAGGCTTGTGTGATTCATCTTTCCGTGTTCCTTCCGATATTTTTACTTTTGTAGTATATATACTGTCTGTATCTCCCTTGAATTCCCTTGATGATGTCTGAAATTAACGAAAACGTTCGGATTACGTTTCTTATTTACCAGTGGGGTTTTTTTCTGCAAATTATATTCACTTGTCATTTTTTAAATACTATAATAAAGTAGTAGCCTCTGTCTGTTTGTTCACGAACTCCTAGGGTTTTGGAGATAGACCCCCATAATCATACATATTCTGATACCCTATCACTCCAGGTACTTGGATAACTATATTTCATTACCATAAAAATATTATTTTGGCTAGAGTTAAGGGTTACACGGGGTATGGTGTGGTAACACGCCGCTACTGTAGTCTCCCCTTAACACGATTGGCATTTCTGTGACAAAAATGACTATGATTAAATAGACTATTGTATGTGTTTATAAATATTATTTATATTTGTGAAATCAATGTTGCCACACACATTGCTAGCCTTTGTCAGGAGAAAGCATGTAAATGTAAAATGATTATATGATTACCAAATGTTTAAATATTGGTTATTTTTATTTTACTTTATCGCGGGTGTGGTAATATACTCGAGTTCAAAGATAATGAAAGGTTGGTTCAATTCTTCTATTACGGCCGAATATATTTTCTTTCCAAAGGGCGTCTCCCTCCTCAAACTGACTTTATTCTTACTTTCTTAACATTTTATTTGTGTTACCTTTCCCATTGAAATATATTTATATGTGTAGCTTTTGTCCACAAATTCTATCAAAATTAGAATGATCATCATTTGCCCGCAGCACCGCGCGGGTAATTTGGCTTGTATATGTAAATATGTCCACTGTATACATACATATATATATATATATATATATACATATATATATATATATATATATATGTGTGTGTGTGTGTGTGTGTGTGTGTGTGTGTGTGTGTGTGTGTGTGTGTATAGATGCATATATATATATATATATATATATATATTATATATATACATATACTTATATATACATATATATATATACAATACATAAATATACATATATATACATATATATATATATACATATACATATATACATATATACATATATATATATACATACATATATATATATATATATATATATATATACATATATACATATATATATATATATATATACATACATATATACATTTATACATACATATATATATACATATTATATATATATATATATATATATATATATATATATATATATATATATATATGTTCCCTCTTCTCCTACCCTTTCCTCGTCCCTTCTTTTCTCCTACTCCCCTTCAACTCCATCTCCCAATACCCTTCCTCTACCCCTCTTCTACTCCCCCTCCCCCTTCCACTCTCCTCTTCTTCACCCCCTACTCTCTCTTTCGTCACCTCTGTGCCACCTATCCCTCCCTTCCTCCAGCCCCAGTTCCCTGTACCCTCCCACTGCACCTAAATCGTCTTGCCCCTTTCTTCCTCTTCTCCCTCTACTCTCTCCCCTTGGCCTCCATCTCCCACTCCCCTCCCTCCTTCTCTCTCGTACTCCTTATCACCTCCACCTCCTTCTGTTTCTCCATCCTGTTTTTCCCCTCCCATAGCACCTCCACCTTTTCACCCCCCAAACCCCCAAACCTCTAACTCACCCTCCTGGTCCGCTCGACCTCCCGACTGCCCTCGCACTTTGCTTCCTCTTTCTGTTAATTTTCCGCCCTGTGGGAATGTGTCGCCAAGACCCCAACTCGGATCCACAAGACCCAACCTCCTCCGACCCCATTTGTTCCTCTGTTCACCAATAACAAAAAGTCGAGCTGTTCTCGAGGCCGGAGACGGGGACAATACGCCACCGCCTTTCCAACTCGGACTAATTTTCCGGCGACAGGTAGGCGGGCTTGCGTCCTCGTCCTCTTTGAAACGTCTGTCGTTGTTTTTTTACTCTTTCTTTTGTCTGGGTTTTGTCTTTGCTTTCGTGAGACACAAGCCATTATGACTGACGCATTGTCTGACGAAGAATGGAGTAGGTTCCTGTACAGGCTGGCGTACGGAACATCATTAAGTCACCATATGAGACCTTGGCTCCGAAACATTTCTTCTCTTCCAGCATAGTACATGCGGCGACCTATATACGGGGTTAATTTTTTTGACACTACAGACTCTATGGTAGGATTTGTTCGAAAGTGTCTGTGTATGTGTCTATGGGCGTAAATACACACACAATAAATATGTATTGTGTGTGTGTGTGTGTGTGTGTGTGTGTGTGTGTGTGTGTGTGTG
>NC_134819.1:37209038-37211538 GCF_046742065.1 Oratosquilla oratoria | reverse complement strand
ATCACTCCTACTACTACCACTCCTACCACTACCATTCCTGCCACCACCACTTCTGCCACCACCACTCATGCCACCACCACTCATGCCACCACCATGCCTACCATCATATCAACCACCACTCCTGCCATCACTCCTACCACCACCAATCCTGCCACCACCACTCCTGCCACCACCACTCCTGCCACTACCACTCCTGCCACCATCAATCCTGCCACCACCACTTCTGCCACCACCACTCCTGCTACCACCACTCCTGCTATCACCACTCCTTCCACCACTACTCCTGCCATCACCACTCCTTCCACCACCATTTCTGCCACCATCATGCCTACCACCATACCAACCACCACTCCTGCCATCACTCCTACCACCACCACTCCTGCCACCACCACTCCTGCCACCAACACTCCTGCCACCACCACTCCTGCCACCAGCACTCCTCCTTCGAACATATCATGCTCCTCCCTGGGTCGAAGTGCCCAGCCATCACTTCGTTTAGAGCGAAGGTCTGCAAAAGAGCACAGGTCGAAATTTGCATATTTGCACCTAAGCTACGCCGTCCTGTAACCTTCGCCCGCGACAAATCCGCGCGTGCCCAGAAGCAACAAGAACAGCCTAATAGAGAGGAGGAGGAGGAGGAGAAGCAGGAGGAGTGGGAGGAGGAGTGGGAAGAGGTCGAATAAGAGGAGTGGGACGAGGAAGAGAAAGAGGAGGACAATAGGAGGACGAGTAGTAGTAGGAGGAGGAGGAGGGAGAGGAGGAGGAGTAGGAGGACGAGGAAAGGAGTAGGACGAGCAGGAGGATTGTCCCCAATGACAAGCAGTATAAGAGCAAATATATAAATGTAAGTATAAGTGTGATTACAAATATAAATACTGGTACAAATGTAAACATTAAATGCAATCAAATAAAACAAATAAATATACAAACAAATAAGTATAGATAAAAATAAACAAAACAAGATTAAGATAATGATAATAATAATGCAAATAGTAATAATAACAACAACAGTAACAATAATAGCATTTAAGACTAATCCTTTTATATCATACGTACATTTATCTAATCATTGTCCTCATAAGATAATTGAATAAATAAATCAATAAATAAATACTTGTAAATAAAATCAGCCCCATCACAGATTTCCAGTAAGATTCAGCTGACTCTGTTGTTAACCAACATCCCTACCAACCTTTCAGATACAGGTTTAAGTATTTACCTCAATATCATTTTTTTTTTCTTGTCTAACATCGATGAATTAAACCTACCCAGCTCTCGACTATTCTTATGCTAATCTCAGATTAGTTGACTTAAGTTCTTGCATTTGGTGATAAGGAGAAGTCCATGGACATAAACCAGTTCTTGTACTACTGCACAGTGTCTTCTTTACCTCTTCACAGCATTGCTCCTCTCTTTTGATATACTCTGTCGAATTCATAAGCAGGTGGTCGTGAATTCGATTCGTGGGACCCTCTGCGGGCTAAGTCGCGTTGATTCCCAACAGCCCTGGACAGGCGGGATGGCGACTCAAACATCGGCCTAAGAATCAAATAGAGTTAAATAAAAAATAGATAAGATAAATAATAATAAATGAATAAATAGATGAATAAATAAATAAATGAATAAATGAATAATAGATAACTGCTTACTGAAACTGACAGGACTTTGCCCCACCATGGGTTTCTCACTTCCTATTGCGTGGGAGTAAGATGTTGACTTTTGTATTATTATTTATTTATTTATTTATCTATTTATTTTATTCTATTTCTTTATTTTTTATTTAATTTAATTTTTGCATACATACATACATACATATACCAAGGCTTTTTCCCCCTTTCAAGGGAGGTAGCCAAAAAGAAAAAGGCATAAAATCATTCCCACCCATTCCATACTTAAATACACCACTCCCCTTCACCCTCCCTCTTATCATAGCACCTCCTGATTTTTTTTTTACTACAAATTATCTTATTCAACTGAGGGGAGGATGCTGTCCTGTAGGAAATCGATGCCTCTGTTGAAAATTATCTACGTCACATCTAGTTATAACATCTCACACAGGGTACCTTTAAGTACAGCAACTAAAGTTAGTAAAAATCTTAATTCCTAATCGTGGACAGCGCTCACCAGGTCTGTCGAAAGAGTTTAAAAGTATAATCCTAACAATACAGTAACAACCATCAGTCGTAGATGGTGAGGAACCCACGCCAGGAAGCGCCGAGTAGCTGCGGCCGAAGCCGTCACTTTTGCCCTATTATGTTTGGGGACTGCTGGGACAGGTGACTAACAGTCCCTGCTGGGAATCGAAAAGGAGTGCGGGATTCGAACCCAAAACTAAGCGAATGCGAGACCAGCACGTTTTCTAATTATTTTGAATAAGTTAAAGGGTTATCACGTTGGACTGGTTTTCCTTCATCCTCCGATTAATCGGTGGTACCGCCCAACACACAACTTTTTTCGTCGTAAAATCACTATGTCAAACTATTTTGTCTTCTCAAGAGAA
>NC_134819.1:37191538-37196538 GCF_046742065.1 Oratosquilla oratoria | reverse complement strand
AAAAGAATTTTCCGAAGACGAAGGTGTCGAACTTCGATCTCACATCAAAGTCACGAGGTTCTAGGTTTGCATTCCAACGATCCCCGGTGACTGCCGCATGCCCTGGCTACCGACGGCTTTGGTCGCAGCTAGAAACCTCCTGGTGTAAGCTCGGAAAAAGGAAGGATAGAAGAGTGATGACCGAAGGAATTATGAACGAGATCTTAACATTAGTAATCTCAGAAGAGTCTCAAGAAATGTCTTTTAATCCCAACGTCTCGTCAGACGATTTGATTCACCTAGAACAGAGATTCTCAAGCATGGGCAAATTTACCCCTTGGACCTAGAAATTACATGACAAAGGGTAAACAATAATTGATATACCTGATAGTTAAATAATAATGAAATGAAACCTAATTTTGTAAATTGTGTGTGTATGTATGTTTGTGTGTGTATGCGTGTGTGTCTGTGTGCGTGTGTGTGTATTCACATTGGTCTTTGGATCACGTCTCAGAGCTCCTATGACCGATCTATAGGTAATGCCGTAACCTTACACGTACACACACACCCAACTCCCCGCCCACGAAAGTTGGAGTAACAACTCGAAGCGCAGTGATACTGAAATTATTTCAGCCCTGGGCAGGATTCGAACCCGGACCGCCGTAGTGACATTCGGGGATTCTACCAACCGCGCCACCGAGTGAGTGAGTGTGTGTGTGTGTGTGTGTGTGTATTCACCTTGGTCTTTGGATCACGTGTTGGACTCGTGATCGACAGCTATTTCCCTCCCGGAAGAGAGCTCAGAGCTCGTATGACCGATCTATGGGTAATGCTATGACCTTACACACACACACACACACACACAACTCCCCGCCCACGAGAGTCAGAGTAACGACCCGAAGCGCAGCGATACCGAAATAATTTCAGCCCTAGGCAGGATTCGAACCAAGTACTACTAGCACCACCATGCTGGTAGTCCAGCACTCTACCAACCGCGCCACCGTGTGTGTGTGTGTGTGTGTGTGTGTGTGTGTGTGTGTGTGTGTGTGTGTGTGTGTGTGTGTGTGTGTGTGTGTGTGTGTGTGTGTGTGTGTGTGTGTGTGTGTGTGTGTGTGTGTGTGTGTGTGTGTGTGTGTGTGTGTGTGTGTGCGCGCGCGCGCGTGTGTGTGTGCGTGTGTGGAGGGAGAGAGGGAGGAGGGGGTAAGGAAGGGAAAGTGTCAGTCAATCCTGTTCAATCCTGTTCAATGGAAGTAAGGGGGTAAAATGGAGAAATACATCAAGCGGAAGCAGTTAACGATGGAGGAAAACCTGAGAGTACCTGACCTGGAGTGAAGAAAACCGGGAGGAAATCTTCTTGTTTTAGAGTTCCGCTCAAATTGGAAGTTCATCTCATAACTGACGAGAATTGTCTGGCATGGGAACACCAAAACTTGGACATTTCCTCCTCCATTCTTCTGCTGTGTAAGTAAACAGTTTTCAAATATATATATATAAGGTAAATGAATAGATAATTTAATGAATAAATGAATGAATAGATGAGTAGATAAACAAATAAGTAGATAAATAAGTAAGTAGATAAATGGATTGATGAATGAATAGGTAAATAAATACATGCATAAATAAATGAATGAATAAATAAATAAATTAATTAATTAATTAATAAAAAAGGAAAGAAAGAAATGAATGGACAAATAAAAGGATAAAAACAAACAAACAAACAAATACATACATACAAAAAGCAAAGTATAACAGGTTATAAGAACAAACATTGTTTAGACAGGTGTCAAACTTATTAAACAGATTTAGCTTCTGTTTTACGGGCCGCGTCTTCAGACAAATAGACACTGAGGGGAGGGAAGGAGAGGAGGGGAGAAGAGAAGGGAGGACAAGAGAGGAGAGGAGAGGAGAGGAGAGAAGAGGAGAGAAGAGGAGAGGAGAGGAGAGGAGAGGAGAGGAGAAGAGAGGAGAGGGGGAGAGGATAAGAGAAGGAAGGAGAGAAGAGGGGAGAATAGGAGAGGGGAGGAAAGGGGAAGAGGGGAGAGGAAAGGGGAAGAAAGGAAAGGAGAGGGGAGGAGAGGGGAGGAGAGAGGGGAGGAGAGAGGGAGGAGAGAGGGAGGAGAGGGGAAGAGAGGGGAGAAGAAGAGAAGAGAGAAGAGGGGATTAGAGGAGAAGAGAAGGGAAGACAGGAGAGGAGAGGGGAGAAGATGTGAGGAGAGGACAGGAGAGGGGAAGAGAGAAGAGGAGAAGAGAGGAGAGGGGAGGGAAGGAGAGGAGAGGGGAGGAGATGTGAGTAAAGGAGAAGAGAGGGGAAGAGAGAAGAGGAGAAGTGAGGAGAGAGGAGGAGAGGAGAGGGAATGGGAATGGAGAGGGAATGGGGAATGGAGAGGGAATGGGGAATGGAGAGGAGAGGAGAGGAGAAGAGAGGAGAGCAGAGGAGAGGAGAGGAGAGGAGAGGAGAGGAGAGGAGAGGAGAGGAGAGGAGAGGAGAAGAGAGGTGAGGTGATGGGAGGAGGATGAGGGAGAGAGGAAGAAAGGAAAGAAGAGGAGAGGGGAGGAGAGTAGAGGAGAGTAGAGGAGAGTAGAGGAGAGGAGAGGAGAGGAGAGGAGAGGAGAGGAGAGGAGAGGAGAGGAGAGGAGAGGAGAGGAGAGGAGAGGAGAGGAGATGGGAGGAGTGTGAGGAAGAGAAGAGGAGATGGGAGGAGTGTGAGGAAGAGAAGAGGAGATGGGAGAATGGTGAGGGAGAGGAGAGGAAAGGAGAGGAGAGGAGAGGAGATGGGAGGAGTGTGGGGAAGAGAAGAGGAGATGGGAGAATGGTGAGGGAGAGGAGAGAGGAGAGGAGAGGAGAGTAGAGCAGAGGAGAGCAGAGGAGAGGAGAGGAGAAGAGAGGAGAGGAGAGGAGATGGGAGGAGTGTGAGGAAGAGAAGAGATGGGAGAATGGTGAGGGAGAGGAGAGGAGAGGAGAGGAGAGGAGAGGAGAGGAGAGGAGATAGGAGGAGTGTGGGGGAGAGAGGAGAAGATGGGAGAAAGGTGAGGGAGAGGAGAAAGGAGAGAACAGCAGAGCAGAGGAGAGCAGAGGAGAGGAGAGGAGAGGAGAGCGAAGGAGAGGAGAGCGAAGGAGAGGAGAGCGAAGGAGAGGAGAGGAGAGGAGAGAAGAGGAGAGGAGAGGAGAGCAGAGCAGAGGAGAGAAAAGAAGAGGAGAGGAGAGGATAGCAGAGCAGAGCAGAGGAGAGGAGAGGAGAATAGAGCAGAGCAGAGGAGAGGAGAGCAGAGCAGAGCAGAGCAGAGCAGAGCAGAGGAGAGGAGAGGAGAGGAGAGGAGAGGAGAGGAGAGGGAAGGAGAGGAGAGCGAAAGAGAGGAGAGGGGAGGAGAGGAGAGGAGATGGGAGGAGTGTGGGGAAGAGAAAAGATGGGAGAATGGTGAGGGAGAGGAGAGGAGAGGAGAGGAGAGGAGAGGAGAGCGAAGGAGAGGAGAGGGGAAGAGAGTGTGGGAGAGGAGAAGAGCGAGGCTGAGTGGCACAACATTGATGAAAAATGAGAAAGTTGGGTGTCTGATGACAGTTACGTTGTAATAAAAGGGGTGGTTGTTGTAGGAGGAGGGGAGAGGTCGCGATAAAGTAAGTCTGAGGAAGAGTAAATGAGAGTGAATCGAGTTGTGGGGGAAGGGGGGAAGGGGGGAGGGAGGGCAGGGGGGAGACAGAGTGGTAGGTGAAAAGGGGAAAGGGAATAGGAACGACGGTAAGCCATAGAGGTGTCTCGTGATTTGCTTGTATCCAGGAGTTTAAGAGTTGTGAGTATCGGTGGGGACTACTAATAGGTAAGGATAGAGTTGATAGGGCGAGACGGGAACCAGAAGGAAGAGAGAGAGAAGAGGAGGAAAAATGGAGGACATAGTGCCTGGATGGAGAGAGGGCATACGCAAAAAGGAAGAGAAGAAGAAGAGGAGGATCGGTGGGAGAGGAAAGGAGGAGTACGGCTAAAGGTATTTGTGGATGACCATGAGGAATGGTCATAATTTTTTTCCCTTCGAACTGATATAATTCTCTTTCAGTTCTTCTTGGAGTAGTGATCTCGGGAATGATATACATCCAGGATGTACTGGAATAAGAAGAAGAGAAAGAAAAATGAGGACATAGAAGAGAAACAGCATGAAAAAAATATATATACAAGGCATATGTATAAAAAAGGTAGACAAGAACGAGGCATGAAAACAGTAGAGGAAAAACAGAAACAGAATGTCAGACGTTTCAGGGAAAAGGAATGGTGGAGGAGTTGTGTGAAACGAGGAGATAAAATGTTAGCAAAAGAAGAATATTACAGTAAAGAAAGAGACTGCAAAAGCGAGGCATCCATAGAGCAAAGAACAGAAAGAAGGAAGAATGAAAAAGAGGGATGATATTAGAATCAAGTGACAGGGAGAAGGGGTGAGAAAGAAAGAAGAGACTAGGATAACTTTGAGTAAAAAATGGGGATTAGGGATGGGGAGAGGGGAAGAAAGAGGGCCAGGGATACTGCGCCAAAATAAGAAAAACGTGCCTGTCGAATCGTGGGCACAGAAGAGGGAGAACTTGGAGGTTCAGGAAGACAGACACAGGAGACACAAACGTAGACAGGGAGAGACAGAGGTATCCAAGGGAATACGAGCACATGAACACTGACGCATATACGGATGCATACATGCATACAGGACCCCACGAGAGTAGCTTCGTTATTGTCTACTATGATTAGGTAAATGGACTTAGGTAAATAAACACACACACATACACACGCACGCACACACACAAACACACACACACACACACACACACACACACACACACACACACACACACACACACACACACACACACACACACACACACACACACACACACACACACACACACACACACACACACACACACACACACACACACACACACACACACACACACACACATGCATACACACGGCACTTTCGTCACTAATTCTCTCTCACCCACCGTTTACTGTTTCTCTTCTGTCTCCGCCCATTATTATTAAGTT
>NC_134819.1:37176538-37186538 GCF_046742065.1 Oratosquilla oratoria | reverse complement strand
AGTGGACGAATTGTCCGGGCGTGGGTCACACGTCCAGCATTCCTACATTTTGTAATTATTGGCTATTTCCTTACAAATATAATTATCTATCTTATACAATCCTAAGTTAAGGTTAAAGTTCTTATCATTTGTAAATTTAATTAGACAACTTTCAATTAAACTTCTTTCGACAATATTATTGTTGAAATTAATCATTCTAGCGTTTTCCCACTTGATAGGGTGATTAAAAGTGGTTAAATGTTTAAAAAGGCACTTGACTCATTTCCGTCTTTGACACATTTCTTGTGTTGCTTTATCCTGACGGAAAGATCTTTTGCCGTTTGGCCGATATAGAATCTATTACATATTTTGCAAAGAATTTTGTACACATAGCTTTTTTGGCAATTTTAAGAACTATTAATTAGGTATTGTTTGATTGTGTTATTGTTTCTGAAGGCTACATTGATATTAAAATTCTTGAGTAATTTGGGAACAATAGTTAAGTTTTCTTGGTAAGGTAAAACTACAAGGTTATTATGGTCTTTGGGTTTGTTAGGCTGAGAATTGTAATAAGTTTTCATTGCAAAATTGTAACAAACATCAATGAAATGTTTAGGATATTTCAATTCAAAACTAATATCTTAAACATTTCTTATTTCCTCATCAATGTACTCGGAACTGCAGACCCGTAAAGCTCTAAGGAACATTGATGAGAAAACCGATCTTTTTACAATATCAGGGTGGGAAGAATAGTAATGGATGTATGAGTTTACATTAGTTGGTTTTCTATGTACACTAAATGTTAGGTTTCTTTTTTTATGATAAATATTAACGTCTAAAAAGGGTAGCACGTCATCATTTTCCACTTCAACCGTAAATTTGATTGACCTGACTAAGTTATTAATTTCTTTGAGGAATTGTGACTCATCCAAATGATCAGGCCTGATTATTTAGATGAGTCACAGTCGGAATTATTTGATCGACATCACCGTAACTTGTGATTATATATATATATATATATATATATATATATATATATATATATATATATATATATATATATATATATATATATATCAATGTGGATTCTACCATTTTCCTTCTGAAACCACAACCTGATTGATAAATAAGGTCAGTTTTCTCCCAGTCCATCCGGTAATTAAATTTATTTACGTGTTGAAACGCGGCTGAATTTTCTTGGCCATACTTGATCCACCTATTGTGTTCATTCAACATTTCCTTAAGTCTTTCCCCGTCTGGACTATGTATGAAAGGTTGCAATCTTTACATGGAAGGGAGTAAATACCTGGGATATGATCTTCTTTCAACCTCTGGTGAACATTAACAACTTTTTTTATTAATAATATCAGGATTATTCATCACCAAACAAATTGTCAACAACTTTCCTCCCCCTCCCCCTGACCCGACCTCATGTCCTCAGGTCACATAGGGTTGGAGTAGTGATATTTATTATTTTCTAAGTTCCCTTTCTTTTGTAAGAGGTTGCTATTTAAGGTAGCATTCTCCTTCCACTTTGTACTACTGAAGAGGATTGCAGTTAGCAATCGAAATATATAGTTTTCTCTTAGTCATCTTTCTTTCGCCCGACTGTGGTGTTAGTGATATATATATATATATATATATATATATATATATATATATATATATATTTATATATATATATATTTGTGTGTGTGTGTGTGTGTGTGTGTGTGTGTGTGTGTGTGTGTGTGTGTGTGTGTGTGTGTGTGTGTCCCAGTGATTAGATATACATTTTAATAACCACAATGCACTTTAATTCTAAGCCATCAAAGACCGAAATGCAGAAACTGAAATGCAGTATTCCAAAGGAGTCGAACCCAACAACCACATGACAAGTGCTGTAGTAACTTACCAACTAGGCTATCTCTCCTGATAGCCTAGTTGGTAAGTTACTACGGCACTTGTCATATGGTTGCTGGGTTCGAGTCCTTGGCAGTACCGCATTTCAATTTCTGCATGTCGGCCTTTGATGGCTTAGAATTAAAGTGCATTGAGGTTGTTAAAATGTATATATATATATATATATATATATATATATATATACATATATATAAATGTATATATATATATAAATATATATATATATAATTGTATATATATAAATGAATATATATATATATGTATATACACATATATTTACATACATATACACATCATATATTCACACATATATATAAATGTGTGTGTGTGTGTGTGTGTGTGTGTGTGTGTGTGTGTGTGTGTGTGTGTGTGTGTGTGTGTGTGTGTGTGTGTGTGTGTGTGTGCGTGCGTGCGCGCGTATATATTAGGGTCTTTCATAGGAGGGGAGGTCACCTAAAATTAATGGCCCATCACTTTTTGGTAGATTTTAGTGTATATAAACAAAAAATAATTTAGGTTTCAATATTTGTTTACCTTCTGCTAGATAACTTAACGTGATTTTTTTCTTCGAAAATCTAACCTACAGGTGCATTACAATTAAACAGTACTGCTTTCTGACTTTATTCTTTAACAAACAACTAAAAAAAATTCCTTCTGTTGCAGATTCTGAAGCATTTATAAGTTTATAATAATCGTGATGACTGCTGCTGTCAGGACGTGGAACCAGAAATCCAACTATCTCAGTCACTATGTTGGAACTGGGAGAGAGCTCCTGAATCCGAGTTGCCTCCATTGAGAGATATTTTGAGATACGGTCTTTTAATCAGGCAAATCAGCGAAAAGAACCAAAGAACTTACACAAATAAAGACATTGCCAATGATATGACCAAAGATGTCTTGGCACAGTACACTCTGGCTAACGCTCCGTTCAAGCCTCCAGTCATCACAAGTCAAAAGAAGGCTAGTGAGAGAGTGCTAGCCAATTGGGAAAAGGTATGTGATCTCTCTCTTTGGAGAGGAAAGCTTGTATTCAAAGACAGCTTTGCCAAGCAAGTGGACCAGTTATTTGACGACATTACTTGCATGTGCCCAATAGTCTCTGTCCTGAGTCTGAATGTGGTCGTGACTGTGAATCCGTGGCCCACATCTCCTGTATTTGCAAGCGTGAACTGAAGATTCCTGTGATCGAACTGGCATTTGTCAAAGCTCAGAGAGAGAAGACTGGGAAAATAGAAGCTTTCATGACTTCTAGCCGGGATATTTCGGAGTCCAAGAAACAGGAGGCTGCCACAGAGAGACAGAAGAGAGAGTTGCCGAGGGAAAGAGACTTGAGAAGGCCAAGACTGTGAGAAAGGAGACCAATGATTGGAGTCAAGCTGATTCAGAGTTTAATGAGTTCCCCATGGCTGATTCGAATGCTGACCAGGAGAAGGATGACTTTGTCCCTAACCCAGAAAATAATAATTCCAAACGCCCCAGGCATAAGATTCGAAACAGGAAAGATATCTCGAATATAGCTCTAGCAAGCATGGCCACACTGGTCTCGAAGAAACTGCAGAGATAGCAACAGCTGCTTGGATTGACGGTGGTTTGATGACGTTCACGTGGTGATAGATCATAGCAAAGTAATGAGAACTCAGGAGAAACTTGTCAGAAATCTAGAAGAGGAGTTTGATAAGAGGATAAGAGAAAATGGGATCAATTGTTTGCTTTTTTGATGGGAGAAGGGATGACACTAAAGTGTCCATGAAAGTTGGAGATTCTGCCAAGTTGTTCCTTGCTATGGTGAAGGAAGAACACTACACCTGCTGCTTTGAGCCAGGAGGGAAATATTTGTGGTATTTCACACCAAAGATGACATCAAGAAACTAGCTGAGATAGTGGCAGATAACATTGTGAACTGCCTCAAAGAGAGGAACATAGACCAACCCCTGAAGGCCATTGGAGGAGACAGCACCAACACAAATACAGGGTGGCAAAGGGTGGGTAGGTCATGCAGTGGATGGAGCGGAAGATTAGAAGGAAGCTGGTCTGGATAGTTTGTGACCTCCACACCAACGCGTTGCCACTCAGACAGCTGACCCAGGAGCTGGATGGTAATACTATTTCAAACAACAGATGGTCTGGGTCCTCTTGGCAAGATGTTGGACTCTGTCACTGAGTTAAAAATAGCCTTGAAAGAATCACAGTTGGCCCTCCACTCGTTGAGCCTGCATAGACTGACCAGTACTATGGTTACATGATTGGCAGTGTCATTAGGACTGGGGTCATGTCTAATAGACTTGCTTACTAGAGTAGAGAGCGTTGTGTGCAGCAAGTGAGCGAGACCAGCAATAACGTGTATAGCCAGGAGAGTAGGGAAGGCTACATCCGAACTCGGTGATCAGCGGGGAGGTGATGAGTAGGAACAGAAGCAAGAAAGACATGCTCTCTATGGTGGACAGCAACATAGGATCTTAGTAGTAAAACCGGTTATTGTATTTAATGATTTTGTTTTCTAAAAGTAATACTAAATGTATCAGTTGTATCAATATCATTTGTTTCAATATTATGGATCCATTGCCATCCCATATTATTAATCTGATGCATTTATTTTACTCTAAATTAGTTATCTAATGGTGTTGATAAAAGGCTTGGAATACTGAATTTTCGTAGAATTTCAAGTAAAAATTTACCTAGCAAGATACTAAAAGTTTTCAAATTTGAAGATATCGCATGATTATACACATAAAACTACATCATCTATTCCATGGGCCGATTTTTTAAACTATAAATAAATAGATAAATAAATAAAATCGCTATCCTATACTATGACACGCCATAACATATATATACATATATATACACACATATATATATATATATATATATATATGAATATATATATATGTATATATATACTGATGACCCACTTTCGGAGAAGAATAAGCGAAGATATAGAGATCTGTATATTTCGATCACTTACTGTGATCCTCTTCGGCAGATATGAGTTACAAAGTACAGAACAATGTGTATTTATAGTAAAGCAGTGAGGTAGCATGAGGGGACGGGGCTCAGGTCAACACGCCCGGCACGCATGCTCGCATCTTGGTGGCTCAGGTCACATGACCGGCGTTGCATGGGCCTTGGTGATTTTTGTCCACCGCTAATGTTACCATCAACATTAGCGGTGGACAAAAATCACCTAGGCCCATGCAACGCCGGTCATGTGATCTGAGCCACCAAGATGCGAGCATGCGTGCCGGGCGTGTTGACCTGAGCCCCGTCCCCTCATGCTACCTCACTGCTTTACTATAAATACACATTGTTCTGTACTTTGTAACTCATATCTGCCGAAGAGGATCACAGTAAGTGATCGAAATATACAGATCTCTATATCTTCGCTTATTCTTCTCCGAAAGTGGGTCATCAGTATTATTTTACATATGTGCTACGACATATCTTTGTTGTGATATGTATATATAACTGCACAGATTTAGGTCAGTATGGTAACCTCGCTATGTTTCGTTCTCTCTCTCTTTTTAACGATGTTTCTATTTTGCTTTATTTCACTTTATTTTATTAATCTATTTTTCTATTTCTATTTTCATCTTTATTTTTATTTTTTATGTAATGTAATATTTTTGTCGAAGAATCAAATGCTGATTCTGTGAATGAAATGACTAACGCACTCTATTATATGTAAATACGATAACCCACAACCCAGGTCATTTCAGGTCACGGAGCCTCGACCGAAGACATCAGACCTCATCTGTTTTAGCGTCGTTTTCTATCATCAAGACGTCTTCCGCAGACGCCTCTTTGATACACTCTCGCTGTAGCACAAAAAAAATACATTATTGATAAGATGTCTTTTGATAGTTTTGATGATATTGATAACACCTCACCACCTACTGGGACGCCCTCTCTCGGCACCGCTCAAATATGCCTGACCTCGTAGTGGCAACACTCGTGCCCCACCCAGACCCCGCCCCCGCCTTGACTCACCGCAAGTAGGGGTCATTTTCACGCCCCGCAGTCCGTAAAATGCGCCCTTACGTCACGCTCCGTGGCGGGGGTGGGGCGAGCCCCGAGCGGGAGGCGGGGGGTAGCGGAGAGGATAGGGTGAGCCGGAGAATGAGTGCACTAATATTTTGTGGTTCAATAAATAATCTCGTAAATTATACGCAGTCTTCCCTGCCTTTTGTGTTAGAGGCCTGGGAGTGATGGAGATGAAGAAGACGATGGTGGAGCTGATGCTGATGGCTTGGGATGGCTTCTCCTATGCAAATTGCCCCTTGAAGGTGACACTGACATATTAGGCAGCCTCCTCCTCCTCCTCCTCCTCCTCCTCCTCCTCCTCCTCCTCTCCTCTTCCTCCTCCTCCTCTTTCTACTCCTCCCCCATAATCCTTCTTCTACAACTTCTTGCCCTCCTACTTCTCCTCGTAATCCTTTTGCTCAAAACTCATCCTTCTACTCCTACTTCTCCACCTACTCCTACTCCTACTCCTACTCTTACTGATCCTCCTCCCCCTAAGCCTCCTCCTACTCCTCCTCCTCCTCCTCCTCCTCCTCATGTTCTCTCCTTTCCCTTCTCCTTCTTACCCTTTTCCACCCTTTCCTCCTACCTTTTCCTCCTCTTCCTTTCTTCCATTCCTACTCCTGTTCTCTCCGTTTTTCTTCTTTTCTTCATCCTTTCCGCGCCTCCCTTTCTTCTTCTTCTTCCTCTTCTTCCTTCTCTTCTTCCTCCTCTTTTCTCTCCTCTTCTTCGTTAGCCTCATCACCTTGTTCTTATTGTCCTTTTCGTCTTTCTTTTCATCGGGTCTTATTCCTCTCTCCCCCTCTTCCTCTCCCACCCCATCACTTCCTTCCACCTTCTCCCACTCCCACCTTACCATTTCTTCCACCCCTTTCCCTTTCCCACCCTTCCATTTCTTCCATTCACCTCCTTTCCCCCTTACCACTTCTTCCACCCCTTCCCCCATCCCACCCTACCATTTTTTCCATCCTCTTCCCTTCCACCTTACCACTTCTTCCACCCCTTTCCTCCTCCCACCCTTCCATTTCTTCCATCCTCCTCCCTTCCACCTTACCACTTCTTCCACCCCTGCCCCCCTCCCACCCTACCATTTCTTCCATCCTCCTCCCTTCCACCTTACCACTTCTTCCACCCCTTTCCCCCTCCCACCCTACCATTTCTTCCATCCACCTCCCTTCCACCTTACCACTTCTTCCACCCCTTTCCCCCTCCCACCCTACCATTTCTTCCATCCTCCTCCCTTCCACCTTACCACTTCTTCCACCCCTTTCCCCCTCCCACCCTTCCATTTCTTCCATCCTCCTCCCTTCCACCTTACCACTTCTTCCACCCCTTCTCCCCTCCAAACCCTACCATTTCTTCCATCTTCCTCCCTTCCACTTTGCCACTTCGTTCGCTCCTTCCCCCCTCCCACCCTACCATTTCTTCCATCATCCTCCCTTCCACCTTACCACTTCTTCCACACCTGCCCCCTCCCACCCTTCCATTTCTTCCATCCTCCTCCCTTCCACCTTACCACTTCTTCCACCCCTTTCCCCCTCCCAACCTACCACTTCCTCTCTCCCGCCTCCCACTCCACCACCGCCACCTCCACACTCATCTTCCACTTCAGAAGTCCTTCAACCCAACACTAATGCACAGTTGCTTGATTGAGTTCTATCCGCTTCTATCCATCTAAGAGTCTTCAGACGTTAATGTACAGAGATATGACTCCTTGGCTACCAAAGGGTTCGATTATATTTGATTAAAATCACCTGAAGACAGCTACAATAAACTGTTAAGGAGCATCAAGTAGGAAATGTGATAACATCTTGACCACCCTAAGGAAAGGACCCTGATCGAATTTGTCTTAATTCAACACGATTTCATTTAGTCCAAAGAAACCCTTTCAGGACATTAATGACCTGGGACGTCCCCCCCCCCCTCGCTCCACCTTCCCCCCGAGGGACAGTCAATTCCTTCAGAAAACATAACTGGATCTGTTGCTATGGACAGACAGTGAAACAGTGACGTCATTATCATTGCCCTTGAGGGGAATTATTTCAGTGACGTAATCAAAAGGGAGGGAAATTACGAGTTTTTTATTCATAGTATGAGAGAGAGAGAGAGAGAGAGAGAGAGAGAGAGAGAGAGAGAGAGAGAGAGAGAGAGAGAGAGAGAGAGAGAGAGAGAGAGAGGAGGGAGGGAGGGAGAGAGAGAGGGAGGGAGGGAGAGAGAGAGAGAGAGAGGGGGGGGGATGTTGGTTATGGTATCTGTGCCTCCATCGTACGCCTGGCGTAGTATATCATAACTCACATTTGCTTGAAAACCCTTTTTTGCCCACCCCTTCCTCTCTATTATTTTGTATATTTTTCAAAAATACAAAATAATTAGATATTCTACGAAGAGACGTCTAAGGTATTCCAGTATCGCTGACACCTTTGATAGGAAAGAAATTTAACAATTCTATTCAAAACCCTTCGTAGCTTGAGTTTACTGTTGTTTCATTCTGGCTTCCGTAAGACGATCTTAAGCTGTGTTGCACGACTTTTGCTAAGGCGCGCGGTGACCTGTGCAGTGGTACTTGTTGTTGCTGTTGTTGTTTTATCTTTGGTGACTGTTGTTGTTGTTGTTTTATCTTTGGTGACTGTTGTTGTTTTATCTTTGGTGACTGTTGTTGTTTTATCTTTGGTGACTGTTGTTGTTGTTGTTTTATCTTTGGTGACGTTGTTGTTGTTGTTGTATCTTTGGTGACTTGTCGTTGTTGTTGTATCTTTGGTGACTGTTGTCCTTGTTGTTGTTGTTGTTGTTGTATCTTTGGTGACTGTTGTCCTTGTTGTTGTTGTTGTTGTATCTTTGGTGACTGTTGTCCTTGTTGTTGTTGTTGTTGCTGTTGCTGTTGTTGTTGTATCTTTGGTGACTGTTGTCCTTGATGTTGTTGATGTTGTATCTTTGGTGACTGTTGTCCTTGTTACTGTTGTTTTGCAATTTAAGTAATCACCGCTTCTATATTCTGCTTCTTGTTGTTGCTGTTGGACTGCATGGATTATAGTTCACAATCGCTCCTATTTTTTGTGTCTGTTGTTGTTTTTGTTATTATACTTACTGTTGTTATTGTTATCATATAGTTGTTGCTGTTATGGATTTATAGACTATAGTTCACCAGCGCTTCTGTCCTCTTTGGTGGCCCAAGGCTGCAGTGTCTTTGGAGGAATGTTCCCGTCATCTTCTGATCGTAGTTCCCTGAAGAACATAACCCTCCTTAGGCTCACGAAACCTCAGTTTAGGGCTCCTCTGATGGCCTCTTCAGGACCAACACTCTTTGCTTAGGGTCAATGAAAATTAGGTTAGAGCAAGTTTCCGGTCAAAATAGACTTTTAAAAGTGACATTCTTCGTCGACAGCGTCGTTATCAATATGGTGAGGAGGCGCGGCGTCTAAACCCCCCTTCCCCCTTCCCCCCTTTCCCCCCTTCCCCCCCTAACCGTCCTCCAAGATTAAGAGACTTTATATGGAGTTAACAAAGTTGGTTTAAGAGACTACATTTAAGATCAGGTCTTTTTCTTTCGCCGCCCAAGAGGGGAGGAGGCACTTGGTGATGTCTTGGAAGAACGCTGCGGGGTCTAGAGATTCACACCAATACGCATATACACACATTCATACAACGAAAAGACATTGTTCGACTTAATCTAGGCACGTTTGTGTACGTGTACTTGTGTATGCATCTGACTTTATACACTGAATATCTGATATCTTTTACTAGAGGTCATGAGAAATATGAAAAACTCATATGTATTGGAAAAAATAAAAATAATAAGATATGATCACTTGGCCTTTCACTTTAAAGAAATTACATCTGCTAGAGAGAACTTTACTTGTATGAAAATATGCAAAAAATGTATATAAAAAGATAAGAAGTCAAAGACTATCAATTTATATTGAGATGAAATAATGAAAGAACATTGGAGAAGAAAAGTGAGTAGTAAAGCGTAAATAGAAAAATAGATAAATTAATTGATAAATGAATAGATAATAGATAGATAAACACATAAATAAATAAACAAATTAGTAAATATATGAGTAACAAATAGATAGATCGATAAATGAACAATAAAATGAAT
>NC_134819.1:37165574-37171038 GCF_046742065.1 Oratosquilla oratoria | reverse complement strand
GTATGAATCAAAGGAGAATTGTAACATTTCAATACGTTACGATCATGTTATAGAGTTATCCTATCTTTAAAACATAACTATTTTATTCAAATAAGCATTTCCTGGTTAAATTCTTAACTGTTTAGTACAATTTAGATTTAATGATTGTTTAGAGATATGGTTGAGAAGCTAAATCGGTGAAGAAAAGCCGTTAATACATATTAACTAGTCAATTTCATTTACTTCTATTGTGACCACAGTTACGAATACATATGTATGACAACATAAGTAATTGTTCTTTGTTTCTGTGTCTCAGCATTTTCTTACTACAACTCACTCGCAGTCAACATTTTTGAAGAGTTAGTTCGTATGACGTACGACAAGTTTACCACACTTTATGTGTGTGTACACAGTCTTTTATAAAAAAAAAATTGTCTATATTGTGACTCACTATTTTTGTTATTCTTGATTGAACAATGTGTTGTGGCCTTGGAGATACATGTAAACGATGCTGTTTCTTAGTATGTACGTATATTTCTACATTTACTTTCAAGAATATAACTAGATATCTAATTTGTAACTGGCTGTAGTACGTTCTGTATGTAGTACATATATTTCAGTATATTTCTGTGTGTGTGTGTGTGTGTGTGTGTGTGTGTGTGTGTATGTGTATGTGTGTGTGTGTGTGTGTGTGTGTGTGTGTATGTGTGTGTGTGTGTGTGCGTGTGTGTGTGTGCTGAGTGTATAGTGTGTGTGTGTATGTGTGTGTGAGTGTATGTGTATGTGAGTGTTATGTGTGTGTGTGCGTGGTGTGGGTGTGTGCATGTGTGATTGTGTGTGTGTGTGAGTGTGTGTGTGTGTGTGTGTGTGTGTGTGTGTGTGTGTGTGTGTGTGTGTGTGTGTGTGTGTGTGTGTGTGTGTGTGTGTGTTTGTGTGTGATTGCGTAAGTGTGCGTATGTATTTGCGTGTGTGCGTGTTCATGTTCGCTTGCTGACATTGTGTGTTTCTGTTCCTCCTCTTTATTACTTATTGATTTTAGCTCTGCCTCTCTCTATGCTTCTCTCTTCCTCTCTCTCTTCTTCTCTCTCTTCCTCTCTCTCCTTCTCTCCCCTTCTCTTTCTCATCGTCTTTTACTCTTCTTTAATTACTAACTCTTAGTAAAATCATGTAATTTTACAATATAAATCTAGAAAGAATACATCTAAATATTTACTTAATAAAACACAAGAGATTAGTAAACAAGTGAATCAAAAAGAAAAAAAAGTGAAGAAAAGATAAAGGAAAATAAGAATAAAGCTGAAGGCGGGGGTACATACCGCTTATACCTATGTCCCATCCAGGTTTAAGCGATTTAACACAGTTACATGTGTTCGAGTTGCAGGAAATAGTGTTCAATTCCTTTTGTACACGATTTACAAACTTGTTCCGCTATCTCTCGTAATAAATTCCACTACCTACTACTTCAAAAAGTTTATTACATTTTTTTCTTTCTTTTTTTACGTAATAGGCTTATCATTGAGAATTATCTTCAGCACTATCAAATGTGTATCCATTCTTGCACCTTAGATTATTGAAATAAGAAATGCTTTAATTATTTCAGATACTTGTCTTAAGTCATCAATAATATTAGAAGAATCACACAAGCTATAAATTCCCTGAATATAGCAAAATATTTTCGTTTGTTTGTTATTTCGAACTATGTGTTGTTTTCATTATCTGCACTTCATGTATATTGATTCATTGCTAAATGAAATTATTATTATTTTCATTAACCCATTCAACTCCGATGACAAGATGTCTTGTCATTTGGTCAAATAAAACAAAAAATCATAAAACACCAAAATGTTTGATCAAACACCAGAAAAATATGACATCAATCCTCGCTTCGCTGCGAGCGAAGCGAGGACTGACGTCATATTTTTCTGGTGTTTGATCAAACATTTTGGTGTTTTATGATTTTTTGTTTTATTTGACCAAATGACAAGACATCTTGTCATCGGAGTTGAATGGGTTAATGACAATATTACACATCAGATATGGGCTCCCAATAATAGCAACATATTTACATTTTTTACTAATCTAACAAAGACAAAAATTATCACAATTTTACACATTAGACAGCAAAGAAATATAATATATGACGGCAGAGAAAGTGTCCGTAAGAAGAGATACGCTGGTAAAATGCATTCAAAACAATAACAAAACGTTCAGGGCATGTATATTGTGTTTTACAATCTCATTTACAGAAATTTTATGATTCAGTATTTTCACATTGTTCTCAAAGAAATGTTGTTGTTGTTGTTGTTGTTGTTGTTGTTTGTTTTTGTTGGTGGTGGTGGTTGGTGGTGATGGTGATGGTGATGGTGATGAGATGGTGATGGTGATGGTGATGGTGTTGGTTGGTGGTTGGTGGTTGGTGGTGGTTGTGGTGGTGGTGGTGGTGGTGGTGGTGGTGGTGGTGGTGGTGGTGGTGGTGGTGGTGGTGGTGGTGGTGGGTCACGAAACTCCCCCTTATCAAGGTTCTAAGACGGTGCCCCTTACAGAGGACTTTGTAGCGTGGAATTGTATGAATCATGCCCTTGGTCCAACTCGCCGGTGGCAAGGCATACAATATAAAAACCAAAAACAAAATCCATGGTTCTAAGATGTTTATAAATATTGACCAAACTTACTAGTTTCGTTATGTGTGACGTCACTCCGCTCGATTCTAGCTAAGACGTTTACTAAAAACACTAAATTGATGAGGTCAACGTTGATTTTTTTTTTTTTTTTCGTATATGGCAAAAAAAATATCCCGCTCTCTTTTCAACTGCGTTTATAACTTTTGTCCTTAAACTTCTATCAAACCAAGATCAATAGATCTAGATATTTCTACATTATCTAGTTTACATAATATTCATCACCAATTCAAAATTACACTGTCGATTTATTCTTTCCCTTTACGCGTGTTTTTAAGTGTCTACCAAAAGTTGATAAAGTGAACATTGACAACATTATCTTTTGTTAATTAATATTTGTAAAATTAAGATACCTGTTTGTCAACAGAGTAAATTCAGGATTCAAAAAAGATGTGTATCTCTTGGCTTGTAAATTATTTTATTTTTCTTGCATGTTTTGGTCAACATAAATGTAAAATCGTTCATGAGTCTGTGTGTGTACGTGTATGTGTGTGTGTGTGTGTGTGTGTGTGTGTGTGTGTGTGTGTGTGTGTGTGTGTGTGTGTGTGTGTGTGTGTGTGTGTGTGTGTGTGTGTGTGTGTGTGTGTGTGTGTGTGTGTGTGTGTGTGTGTGTGTGTGTGTGTGTGTGTGTGATTCATCACTATAGTCTTGGATCACGCGTTGGACTCGAGATCGACATCTACTACCCTTCAGATGAGAGTTCAGATCACAATATGACCCAATCTATAAGTAATAATGTGTGCGTGTGTGTACGTGTGTACGTTTGTATGTGCGTGCATGTAAGCATGTTCGTATGTACGTACATGCACGTTACGCCCTATGCATACTTCGGTGGGTACTCCTGTGTTAGAGTTCGTAGGGATCCTTCCAGCCCTGAGGAGGACCCGAGTGAGTTCGGTGACGCGGGAAGTCCACACAGAAGGTCGTGGCCCCCAGACACTCAGGCATGTATAATGCCGTCCTTCCGGGCCTGTGTTTTTTTTTTTTTTAACCTCCCGGTAGGAAGCCCCGGAAAGAGGTTCCGGTTGTCCGGCTCCGACAAGAGACTACGGCAGAAAAAAAATATGAACCTCAGAAGATATTTTTGATTCTCCAGTTAATCAATGTTAACGCCTTTCTCAGTATAGGACCGAGCAGCTATGAGTAGTCAAGTGTGTGTGTGTGTGTGTGTGTGTGTGTGTGTGTGTGTGTGTGTGTGTGTGTGTGTGTGTGTGTGTGTGTGTGTGTGTGTGTGTGTGTGTGTGTGTGTGTGTGTGAGTGTGTGTGTGTGTGACATGTGCTTATATGTGTGTGTGTGTTTATATGTGTGTGTATTTATATGCGTGTATGTGTATATGGGTGTTCTCGAACATACGTACACACACACACACACACACACACACACACACACACACACACACACACACACACACACACACACACACACACACACACACACACACACACACACCATGGTATATCTGATAACATATGTGAACGTAAGTGTACGTTCGTGTGTGCGTACATGTACGTTCGATATTTTACGGCCTTGTACGTGTCCAGCGCGCGCCTGTTGCTGTGGACATCGGTCCGTAATATAATTGTTAGGGAACCACATTCACACTACATTAAGTAAATGACTTTGGTGATGGCGCTTATTGCCACAGTCGGACCGCAAGCTTCCAACATTGCACGCACACACATCCAGTGACAACTTCGGGGGACAAGTGTAGAGGGAGTCTCAGGGTATGTTGGTCCTACTCCCCCTCCCCCCTCCCCCCTCCCCCTTCACCCTCCCCCACCCCTTCTCACCCCTTTCACATACAACCCTCACCCTAACACATGCATACTACGTGCACATACACACACTCAAGCACACACGCATACATAGACACACACATACATACATGTATACTTACATACAAAACACACAAATATATACGCATGCAAAACACATGCACAAATATAATGTATAAACGCACATACGTATGCACGTGCACACACATACACACACACACGGACACAAAACGCACACACACATACATGCATACATATATACTGTACATACATACATACATACATACACACAAACACGCACGCACTCAATTTTTTTTATACACGCACATACACATGCACGTACACGCACACACACACACACACACACACACACACACACACACACACACACACACACACACACACACACACACACACACACACACACACACACACACACACACACACACACACATACACACAACACGCACGCACACACATACACACATATACATACATATACATGCATAAATACATAAATACATACATACATACATACATACATACATACATACATACATACAGACACACAAACACGTACGCAAGAAAAGCACATTCACAAATACCTATGTATGCACGCACATACACATGCACGTGCACACACGGACACACACACACACACACACACACACACACACACACGCACACACACACACACGCATGTATACATACATACATACGCATGTATACATACATACATACATACATACATACATACACACACAAACACGTACCCAAGAAAAACATATGCACAAATACATATGTATGCACGCACATACACATGCACATGCACACATGGACACACATATACGGACACACACACATGCACACACACACACACACACACACACACACACACACACACACACACACACACACTCACACACGAACGAACGCACGCGCGCGCACACACACACGCATGTATACATACATACATACATACAACATACATATGAACACACAAACACGTACGCACGCAGAACACATACACA
>NC_134819.1:37143074-37158074 GCF_046742065.1 Oratosquilla oratoria | reverse complement strand
AAGTTCCTCCCCACGACCTCGTGTTTAGATGGTGTCTTGGTGCCCTTAAGATGTCTTCGAAGAGGACTTCGAGTCTGCCATGGAAGGGTCTTCTAAGTTTAAAGAATTCTGTGCTGAAGAACTACGGGTTCTCGTTTTTCCTCATACTCTTCGTTATCAGACACTTTCCTACTCTTCTACTGATATGTATTCTTCTTCCTCTTCTTCCTCCTCTTCTTCCTCTTTTTTCATTCTCCATCTTCTCCTTTTCCTTCTTCTTTTTCATTTTCTTCTTCTTCCTCTTCTTTCCATTCTCTTAATTTTTTCTCCTTCATCTTCTTCTACAAAATCCAAGACCTAGGTATTCACTCCAACACATGACATTTGGCTAAACCAAAATGAAAGCTTTTCACTTTAACCAGAATAAATACACTGAAAATTTAATCGAGCCACAACCCCCATCACGACTACACACAGCGAAAGGCTAAAATGAACTTTTAGAGATCTCGGCGACTCAGAATTAACTCAAAAAATGCCGCTTCGTTCTGTGTCCAGGTTTCTTATCTTCCTCTAACTTGACTTTCTTTGTCATGTTTTCCAGCTGTCCCTCACTCCTCTGTCCTATTACTTCTTAGGTTCTGTGTCCTAATCAACTAAAGCTGAACAAACCTTTGGCTTAACCTCTGACTAAAACCTGTGGCCAAACTTCTGTCTTAACCTCTTACTTAACTTTCGAATTGATATTTTACCAAACATCTAAATTAACATCTCACTTAACATTTGATTAATCCTGACTTGTCCTGACTTCATCTGACAACCAGACTTGATCTAACATAAGTTAACCTGACCTAACTTGATCTAACCTGAATTAACCTGACCTAACCTGATCTAACCTGACCTAACCTGACCTAGTCTGACCTAGTCTGACCTAGTCTGACCTAAGATGACCTAACCTGACCTAGCCTGAACTAACCTGACCTAACCTGATTCAACCTGATCTAATCTGACCTAACTTGACCTAACTTGACCTAATCTGACTTAACCTGATCTAATTCAACAGATCCATCACATTTAAGACGATCATCCATTTACTGCCTTTTAAGGCTTTCCACTTTTTCCCTTGGAGTCCCTGTCACCAACTCCAACCCTCTCCAAGTCACTCTTTGCCTCCAAAACCCCTCAATATTCCCATTCTCTAAATCCTGGTCTCTGTAACCCAAACTTAATTCTTATTTTCTTCAGGAGTCATGTTTTCTCTGCCGCCTGCCTTGATGACGTAATCAGAAACGTGCCAGTCTCGCAATCTCTTGGTTGTGGGTTCGAGTCCCACACTTCTCTCTGATTTTCATCAGTGACTGTGACCTGCCCTATCTGTCCTCAACATGCAGAGGGCAAAGGTGACGGCTTCGGGCAAAGCTAAGCGCCCACTGGCGTATGATCTTTATTCTTCTTTCATCCCTTATCCCCACGTCCCCTGCTTTATGTCCGTCCCTATCACCCAACCCCTATCACCCATCACCTACCCCCTCACCCTGATCCCCCTAGTCCCTATCACCCATCTCTCGTCCACACTGCAGGTCCCCCAGCCCAAATCCCCCATCCAAAGCCCCCTGTCACAGTTACCCCTCCCCCCGTCACTCCAGTCACCCGTCACCCATCACACACTACCCTCTTTCTCTTCTTCATTTTCCCTCTCCCATTCTCCTCCATTTTACCCTTCCCCTCACCTCTCCCCTTTCCTTTGCATTCCTTTGACTATTCCTCATTCCTTTTCTTTTTTCCTTTCGCACTTTTTCATTCCACAACCTCACATTCTCATTCTCATTCTCATTCCCTCCTCTTCCCATTCTCCTTCTCCTTCTTTCTTCAATTTCTCCTCTTCCGTTCCTCTTCATCGAAACCTTTTCCTTTCCTTTCCATTTTCATCTCCCTTTCTCCTTTCCCATTGTCCTCCAGTCTTCATTTTCTCTCCTTCATCTTCCTGAATCATTTTTCTCTCCACCCTACTCTTCTTCCATCCCTTCCCATCCCTTCTTCTCTTCCCCTTTTCCTCTTGATTCGCTCTTCCAACTTTGCCTCTTCCTTACTTCTCTTTTCCCTTCCTGCCATCTTCACCCTTCCTTTATCCTTCACTTTCTTTTCCTCTTCCGTCTCCCTCCTCCCCCTTCCCTTCCCTTTTCCTTTCCTCCTCCCTTTCCCCCTTTCTTCCCCTTCCTCCTCCCCTTTCCTTTCATTTTCTCTCTTCACTTTCCCCTTTCCTTCCTTTCCCTTTCCTTCTCCCTTCCCTTCTCCTTTTTCCTTTTCTTTCCCATTTCCTTGTCTTTTACCCTTCTCTCTTCACCTTCCCCTTTCCCTTTCCCCTTCCTCTTTCATTTCCCCTTCCCCGTTCCCCTTCCTCATCATCATAATCGCCTTTATCAACTTTCATAGTTTCTGTTGGGAGTCAATGGTCAGAGCAGCCAAGGCTCCGATCAAGACAGCTTCGATCAAAGTGATAATGATGATAACGATAATCTCCTTGGCTCTCGCCAAGCTCGTCTCACTCCCCCATCGCCCCCCATCACCCCTCCCCCCCCTTCACACCTCTTCCCTTCTTCTTCTTCCTCCCCCTCCTCCTTCTCTTTCGCCTGTTTTCATCGTCCTTTATCATCCACTTTATTTTTTCTGTCATTTCTTTTTCCTTTTTTTTCTCTTTCACTGATCTATTATTTTTTTCTTGGTTTTTCTCTTCTATTCCTCCTTTCCCCATTGTTTTAGGAACTTATGGGACTCCCTTATGGACCAGATCTACGTAGCGTTCTCTTACGATTTGAGAATAAACTCTACTCAGAATGAATGATGACCACTTTTAACTTCTCTTCCTCTTACTTTTTGTTACTCTTCTCCTTAAGTCTCCTTGACCACCTCTGTAAGGCAGCCATCGCTTCAAGGACAGAAGCGCTAGTTATTGTTGATAAAATCGTACTCTCTTCCACCTTTTCTCTTGTATCCTTTTCTTATATTCTTCTCTAAATCTCTTCCAATTTCTCTCCTCCTTGTCTTCCTTTCTGTCCATTTCTTTTCCTCTGTCTATGTTATTCTCTTTTTCTCATTCTCTTTCTTACTTTCTTTTTTCCTTCTCCCTCTTTCTTATTTTGTTCTTCTTTATTTCTTCTTTTTTCACTTCATTCTCCTTTCCTCAGTCTCAGAACTTTAGTAATTTTCTCCATTCCCTATACACTTGAAAAAAATAGGAAATGAAGAAAAATAACAATGATAGTAATAAGTTATTATAATAATTATTATTATTACAGTAATTATAACTAATAATAGTAATAAGAATAATGATAACAGTGATGATGATGATGATGATGATGATGATGATGATGATGATGATGATGATGATGATGATGATGATGATGATGATGATGATGATGATGATGATGATGATGATGATGATGATGATGATGATGATGAAGATTTGTAGTTGAGTATCTACATTAGGGTACTGATGAGACAAACAAGGAAGACTCGGGGTGGGGGGTGGGTTATTGACAGAATAAATATTTCATACATCTTATCTACAGTGGTGCCATATACCGATCGGAGAAAAGATTTGTCACGTCGGTTGGCGAGGATAACAGGAGACGCCTCTACCGTAGTCGGGAAGCGCGAGGTCTATTGCCCGAGCTAGTGTTCGGGCGTTTCCTGGAAGGCCTAGTCCTCTGGTCACTGGAGACAATTGAATTTCCCTTGCCGTCAGATCCCGAAAACAATAGAGAATCCCTCCATATGCGTGCGTGCGCATATGTGCACGCTGGACATCGTTGACAACAATAATAATAATGTTGATAATGATAACGATGATGGTAATAACGCTGATAATAATGATTGATAATGATAATAATGACAATAATAATAATGATAATATTGATGATAATATTGATCATGATGATAATGATAGTAATGGTAATAATGATTGATAATGATTGATAATAACGATAATGATAATTATAGTAATATCAATAACTATGATGCTAATATTTATAATAAAATTACAAAAATTACAATAACAATTACAATAATAATAAAAATTTCAACAATTACAATAATTACAACAATAACAATAATAACAATAATAACAGCAATGATTATATCAATAACAATAATGATACTACCAATAACAACAACACAATTTCCCATTACCACCTTATTCCCTTATATCCGCTCCTTTATTTTTCTATTTTCCAGCCGACCCTGATTTCCGAACCCTCCTCGATGAACCCAACCCTTGGCCAAAGCCACACGCTGACTTAGGGTGAAGATGACGCAGAAGAGTAAATGAGAAAGGGAAGATGGAAGGGGGAATGAAGAAGTAAATGGAAACGGATACTCCGCATGTGATTCTTTGTTAGTCTCTTCCTCTGGGACAAAGTGGAACAGAGAGTAGATCCCAGGTTTACTAATCACACGGTAGTACTTTTCTTTTATCCTGGTAGGAAAAGATTGGTCACTGGTCCCATCTTCACCCTTGATCTGGTCAATACATCCATCAAAGTATGCATATCCTACTCTCTCCTCTTCTGAACGTCTCTTTGAACTCTTTCTCCAGCTCAATAATCAATTCCTATGCTCTCCTAGCCTTGTTCTTATCAATTACTTTGTGTTGTCGTCTAGGATGATCTCTGCACCAATCAGAGCTGCTGTTGGTATGGCTTCAGGTAGACTCAGCCCCAGGCCATGCCTTACACAAAGTCACTGGCATTTCATCACAGGTATCTCTGTACTTTAGTCAAAGCTGAAGACTCAGAATGAGTTTCTGAAAATAATTGAAAAATATATAAACTCATCATTGAGCACCATTTCTCTACGTTTCCAAGTCTTCATTACCACCAGCAAAAAATATTTCAACACCTTTACTGACTGCCTTCACTGCTGCAGCACTATTTTGTTGAAAGAGCAAGGCCATTGGCGACAAGTAGATCAGGAAATGCACCATGTGAGGACGATGTCTTTATTGATACAGCGTTTTGATCATTCAAGCTTTATCAAGTACATTGAGGAAATTGTACAAACTCTGAGAATGAAAACAATGTGTTTTACAACATCTATGTAATTGATAAAGTTCGAACTAGCAAGACGTTGTACCAATGGACTTCGTACTCGGATGAAGCTTATCATGACTCATTATATTCTTCCTTGCTTCTTCCTGTCTTCCCTTTCTTCCTGTTTTCTTTTCTTTCCAGTTCCTTTCATATGTTCTCGGCTTCCTCTTATCATCTGCCAGCTCAGGGTTTTTTCATCTGGTGAGGTCCTTTACTTCGAGCCTTCTCTTTCTGTCCTTTGATACAGGCTAAATATCTCCAAGGAATCTTCTCTTTGATGCAGGAACAGTTAATATGAGCTTGAATCACACAAACCTCACAGAGGCGCCCCCCTCCCCCTTCACAAGAAATAGAACTATCATATAAATTCTCTCGCTTCACATGGACTCTCTTTAAGTTTGTCATTTCCAAGAGAAAAATTCACTGCAAGATTCAATAATTCTATGAGCTTCGATACAGTGGTCATCTTTTCAGTGATAAGCTGTTTGAAAAGAGCGTTAGTTTTACTCAACTGAAACATCAAAACAGGGTAAATATCCTTAACCAGCTCGTCCACTTAATAGTTTCTTCTGTCACCCTCCCCTCGCTCTCTCAGGTAGATGCCATACTTCGTCATATGTAGAGGAGAAGCCAAAAGTAGGGTATGGAATCTAGTACATTTAAAGTTTTGACAAGCAGGGGTTCTTCAGAAATAACACAGTGGACTCTTTATATAACCCGAATTTAAGAGGAGAAACAAACATGTTTATTTCTCTCCTCAAATTTGGGTTATATAAGAAGTCAGATGTTTGTCCACTGTGCTATTTCTGAAGAACCCCTGCTGGGCGAAACGTTAAATATACTGGATCCCACACTCTGCTTTTGGCCTCTCTCCTACATTACTGTTGCATTCGTTGCTGCTTTTCAATCATACTTCGTGACGTTTCCCTCAATTGGATCTTCAGACACCACGAGCTCCCTCCCTATACCCCACAAATTTATTCAGTAAAAACTTGATTCTGCTTTTGATCTGACATAAAAACATAAGAATGGAGGAGACTACAGGAGACCATAAGGCCTATACTAGACAGTTTCATGTCCATTACCACCTATCATCCCCTTCCATAAAGTTATCTAATCTTCTCTTACAAGAAACGATAGTTTCAGCGCTCACTACATAATTGCTAAGTCTATTCCATTCGTTAACTACTATATTGGTAAACCAGTTCTTGCCTATTTCTTTCTTAAACCTAAATTTGTCAAATCTGAACACCTTTCCTTAGAGTCCAAGCCAAAATAAGAATGTGTATGGAATTGGCAGTTGCCGAGAAGTCTATCAAAATAAACACTAAATGTGAGGACGGAGCCTTTGTTAGTACAACGTTTAGCATGTCACAGCTTTTTCAAGTATATAGTCGTAATATACATGACTGAGATTAAATAAGAGGAACGTGGGGAACGTGGGGAGAGAGGGAGGGAGGGAGGGATCAAGGGAGGTAGAAAGAAGGTATCGGGTAGGGGGGGGTATCGGGTAGGGGGGTATCGGGTAGGGGGGGTATCGGGTAGGGGAGGTATCGGGTAGGGGGGGTATCGGGTAGAGGGGGCCACTGAATACTAGGAAAGGTATGGGAGAAGGTGGACCAAATGTCTGGGAACAGGAAAGTTTAAGGACAATTGGCTAGGTGAAGTACATTAGCTCACAACCGAGGAACAAAAGGAAGAAGAAAATAAGAAGGGTGAGCAATTGTCTACTGAGGCTCGTTGTCCACCCTTCGTAGACAATTGCTCACTCTTCTTATTTTCTTCTTCCTTTTGTTCCTCAGCTGTGAGCTAATGTCCTGTTTCCGGACATTTGCTACACCTTCTCCTTAATCTTTCCTAATATTCAGTGACGCCTCCCTCCCAGCTCCCTCTCCACGTTCCCCCCCGTTCCTCTTATTTAATCTCGGTCATGTGTATTACGACTAACTTGAAAAAGCTTTAACACGCGAAACGTTGTACTAACAAAGGCTCCGTCCTCATATGATGTTTATTTCAATGAAATAAGAATAATGACAAAACAGGTAAATATCCAATACAAATAGATATTAAGGTATACTACAGGTAAATATTACAAAAATATATGTAAATACTTGTTTTACAGGTACTTATTTTGGTTTAAAGAAATCTCGGGCCAGTGATAGGTACTAGATACACAAAATGTAGTGTCTCTACATGGGGCATTTGGTATTTACAAGCTGTTTATACCCTCTAAAACATGGAGCTGCATTGCTTACGTCTTGCAGTATTCCTTAATGCGATACGTTTTATTACACAGGGAGGTATGCACCAAACTGTAAGATAATTACAGTCATATCAAATACACTCTTTTTATTTTTACATTTAGCTATCTTACATGTTATACAGATTAGTTAAAATAAGGCTCTATAAGAGAAAATATGATCAGCCTGATGAACAAAAAATAGTGTGAAAATAATCTAAGGTAACTACAATGCTTTACAAAAAAATATCAACACTTTGATATTAATCAACTGAAAATAAAACTGGGTTTGGATTATCATAAACTATGTGGGCTGGTGGCGTAATCGGAAGCGTGCTAGTCTCGCATTTGGTAGATCTCCTGCCGTAGGCTTCTCATATTTTCAAGAACAAGTAACAAAACATCCCTAGATTTATTTGCTACACATTAACATCTTATTTGAACGCTCATTCCTATGGGTATGAAAAATTACATATCATGAGTATGTCTTAACATAAGTTCGGTTTAACGTCACAAAACTCCCCCTATCACGAGGCTAAACGGTGTCCCTTACAGAGAACTTTGTAGCGTGAAATTTGATCAAACATGCCTTAGTCCATCTCGCTAGTGGCCGAGTTCGAACTGCCGTCACCCCGACCTCCGCCGGAAGTAACGACGCTCTAACCCGTTTGCCAGCGATGACTCGGGTGAAATCGTATTGCAAGACTTGAAGAAGGTCGCTGTGGTATGGTGGGACCACAAGAGAGGGTTGTTATGGAGAGAGAGCAACGTAAAGGAACCTAGAGGGGAAACAGAGGACAGAGAACGAGGATGAAAACAGGAGGAGAGTTTGAGCGGAAGTTCTGAGAAAGTAGATAAGAACATAATAGCATAAGAATGGAGGAGAGTGCAAGAGACCATAAGGCCTAGACTAGGCAGTTCTATGCCCCTTACCACCTGTCATCCTTATCCATAAAATTATTTAATCTCCTCTTAGAATAATCAATTGGTTATCTATTACGTTCGTTAACTACTCTGTTCGTAAACCAGTTCTTGCATATTTCCTTCTTATAACTAAAATCGTCCAATTTAATTCCATTATTACGAATCCTGCTCTGCTGTCTTAATATGATGACCTTGCTTACATCACCCTTGTTAAAGCCCTTGACACATTTGGATAACTCTATTAGATCACTCCGTACTCTACGCCTTTCCAGAGAGTGTAAGTTAAGATGTACAGAAAGGAGATGAGGACCAAAAAGAGGAAGAAATAAAGATTGTGGTGGAATAAAAATTGATATGATATGCTCTGGCTTCTGCCAGACGATTTCAATCAACCAATGTAAGCCCCCTGGAGAGAGAGAAATGGTGGGGAAAGTGGAAGAGATGGGCTGGGAGAATGGAAAAGAAGTCAATAAACAGGTAAGGAAAGGAAAGGAATAAAATGAGGGAGATCATGAGGTGGGAAGGTAGACAAGAAAAAAAGGTGGGGTACGGGGGTGGTTTGAGATAAGAGGAGGACGAGAAAGGGACGTCTGAAGGAGGGGAGAGTATGGTGAGTGTTGCCGTGGGGGGATAGAATAAGCAGGCACGAGTTGGCGAAGAGATATGGAGGAAGGGGAGACGAAAAAGGAGTTGGCTGGAGGGGGAGGGGGAGGGAGGAGAACACAAAAGAAAGGGGAAGAAGGTAAATAAAGGGGGGAGGGCATAGAGAGATGTGGAGGGAGGGAGGAAGGAGGAAGGAGGAAGGGGAGGGTAGGAGAAGAAGAGGAGGAGGAGGAGGAGGAGGAGAAGGAGGAGGAGGTGTGTACACGGAAGAGTCGTGTCGGCGTACCACGCCGCGCACGAAGACACGAGGCAGGGTAACGGCTTGAGGTCGAAGTCATGTCCAACAGCCCCTCAACAGCGGAAGACTACGCGACTCCGAGACACACTGATGCTCTACATCCCATCACCACCACCACCAGGTTCTCCGAGTGGTGGTGATAGCATCGCAGCGTCAACACCGAGGCTTGGGCCCGGTATTGTTGGGGATTGAGCTCAACACCAAAATGATCAACTCGGCTAGGTCGAGGTATAAAGCTTTCAGGCGCCATGGTAAAGGCCGCCATTTTTGTTGGAGCGTCTTGACTGGATTTTCGTGTGACGTGACGGAGATTCCAAGAGCCTACCTTTCCAACTGAAGGGGCTATCACACTGGGCTGTTTTTCCTCCAACCTCCGATTAATCGGTGGTACCGCCCATCTATGGTAAACTATTTTGTTTCCTGAACAAAAATACATTGAATGTCATGGAGGGAAATTGATTTCCTCCAGCATATCAAATTCCTTAACGAAAGTCGGAGGAAAAATAGCCCAGTGTGATAACACTTTTAGAAACCCTCCTTACAGCATTTATTCTGGCTTACGCACTCCGATTTTATTCTTCCAAGAAGTTTCATTTGTGAAAGGAAAATTATCTTTATTGATAGTGTTGATCATCTGATCAGTTCCGAATCCGTTTCGTAATTCGAGGTCTCTGAGTTCGAGTCCCGTAAGCTACTGGTTCATTCTACTTGCCTTGGAAGACCCATCACATAGGTCAAAGAAAGAGATCTTGGTCGCACCTAAGCACCTCCTGGCGTAAGGTCCTTAACTCGTACTGGTTATAACTCCTTATTCATACGAGTCTCTCAGCTAAATGAAAGCCTCTGGCTTAAACCGCCCGAAGAGCCCCATTGCGTCGAGAAGAGTAAGATAACTTCGAAAGACATTGTGACAAGAAGAATAAGAGGACTTCGGAAGGTTCTCCAGTGTGTCAAAAAGAGTATGACGACTTCGAAAGACTGTCCATTGTGTCAAGAAGAGTAAGAACTTCGTAAGAATAAGACCTCCATTGTGTCGAGAAGAGTAAGAGAACTTCGGAAGACTCCATTGCGTCAAGGAAGGATAGAACTTCGGAAGACCCTCCATTGTGTCAAGAAGAGCAAGAACTCTCCATTGTGGAAGAGTAACAGAACTTCGGAAGATTCCACTGCGTCAAGGAGTGGGATTTTCACATATTCATGTATGCATGTGTACATGCTTGTATGTATCCATTATGTGCACATGCATGCTTTATGCATGTGCACATGCTTGTATGTATCCATTATGTGCGTATGCATGTTTTATGCATGTGTACATTCATTTTGTAGGCACGCATGTATGTAAAGGTAATTGTGTGTAGATGTGTATGCACTCTTTGTATACGTGTACAATATGTGCACATATCTTAAGCATATACAGTATATATATACGTGCGTATGCATGTACGTATGTATGTATGTATGTATGTATGTATGTATGTATGTATGTATGTATGTATGTATGTATGTATGTATTTACATATATGTGAAATGTGCATGCATGCACGTATACATGTCCTTTTTTGAGTACTGATACGGTACTTTTATTCATTTTGTGTACTCTCCGGACGTTATGTTATTGTTCCCTCCTCCCTCGTTGATCTTACAACGCTAAATGCGTCAATGCCCTCATTCTTTCTTGCTTTACATCTGCCGCATTCTTCCACGGCTTCAACCCGACCTTTCTTTTATCACCACTGTGTTCTCTCCCCCTCGTTCTCTTTTAAGAATTCATTAGCCGCTTATCCTTCTTTTGTTCTGCAACTCTTTTATTTTTTTTGCTTATTATCGCTTCCATGAATATCTCATTTGTATGTTTGATTTGATCTAACTCGATTATGTTTCTTTCTTCCTCGTGTGATTTTTTTTTTTTTTTTGTGATCTCTTTCCTTGTCAGCTTCTGGGTGTGGTGTTGGTTTCTGTGATTGCTTGAATGTTGGTTCTTTGCCTGAGTGCTGTCGATGACGATTATGATCAAGTCTTCCTTACACAAAGAGGAATAAGGACTAGGTCCTCTTTGACATTGTTTTTTTTATCTTTCTTATCAAAGTCTGCCCCTCCTAAAAGGTTGCCACATAGGCTAATAAAATAATCCGGAAGCATCTAGAAAATAAATAGAAAAATAAATAGCAGTTATCTAGAAAGTGAACTGGAGATTTATAAGTGTATCCGTCTAGGATTACATGTTAGGAGGGTTAACGAGGCTTAATTAAAATCTAAAGTACATTTGTATATTACGTATTTGTACTTCAAGGACTGTAAGATCTTGGTTTGTCAGGTGCAAACGTTTCAATACCACAGAAAGGTTTCGATGGTTACACTACAAACAGTCCACGAGACTATAAAAATAACCGAGCAAGTTGGTCTGTCCCACACATATCATATCTCTAACTTCCTTCCATTTCATTCTTTCCTTACACTAGACCCCCAAATCCCCCCTCCCTCCCTCTCCCCCATCTTATCTATCCTGTCCCCTAAAAAGACAATTTTTTTACATTAAACATAGCAACGTCCAACTATACTGGTCTTCGACACTCAGCACAGTGACAGTTCACGTTTCGCAAATACTCAGGGTGTTCTTAGGCAATGAGGGCTCTTTCGACACTGGAATATCCTGTCTAATTGTGGAAAGAATAGTCTTTCAAAATAAACACCAAGTTAGGACGGAGCCTTTATTATGTACGGCGTTTTGCTTGTTACACTTATCAAGCACATCATAATGTACATTATCATTTACTTAATAGATCTGTGACAAGCGAAAAGTCGTACTAATAAAGGCTCCGTCCTCACTTGGTGTTTATTTTGATGGGCTTGTCTGCAACTGCCAATTTCATAAGTATAGTCATAATTCTCACGAGATGAACAGGAATGCAAGATGCATGGATTCAGAAGTCATTAGTTCCGGAAAGGATGCCAAGAGGAACAGAATACTTTGAGGGACAACCAGAGGGAAGGGGCGCATTAGTATTTCATCAGCAATTACCAGAGCTTCTATCCCTTGTGGAAGATAAATTCCACCGAAGAGGTGGAGTCACAGAAATGGTAAAGGAAAGATTTAAGGAATCCATTTCAACATATTTTTTATTGGAGGGACGAAATTCATAGACTTCGATAAAGCGCAAGACAGGGTAGATCGAAGTAGGTCATGAGAAGTGCAGGAGAGGTATGCAAGGGGGAGTCGATGGAGGCCTGAAAATAAAATAAAGAAATAGTAAAATTAAGAAAATAGAAGAAAAAAGAAAAGATTACAGTAAAAGAAAAAGTCGATTAAGAAAAAAGAAAAGGAAGAAAAGAAAAGGATGACTAGAGACGCGGATTAAGAAAAAAAACGGAAATGGAAAATAAGAAGAAAGAAAAAACAAAGGAAAAAGGAAAACAAAGGAAAGAACGAAAAAATGAAATGAAGAAATAGAAAGGAAAGAAAAAATAAATAAAATAGAAGGAGAAGGAGGAGGATGAAAAGGAAGAAGAAGAAGAAGAAGAAGAAGAAGAAGAAGAAGAAGAAGAAGAAGAAGAAGAAGAAGAAGAAGAAGAAGAAGAAGAAGAAGAAGAAGAAGAAGAAGAAGAAGAAGAAGAAGAAGAAGAAGAAGAAGAAGAAGAAGAAGAAGAAGAAGAAGAAGAAGAAGAAGAAGAAGAAGAAGAAGAAGAAGAAGAAGAAGAAGAAGAAGAAGAAGAAGAAGAAGAAGAAGAAGAAGAAGAAGAAGAAGAAGAAGAAGAAGAAGAAGAAGAAGAAGAAGAAGAAGAAGAAGAAGAAGAAGAAGAAGAAGAAGAAGAAGAAGGGAAAAGAAGGGAAGAGAAAAGAAGGGAAGAGAAAGGAAGGGAAGAGAAAGGAAGGGAAGAGAAAGGAAGGGAAGGGAAGAGAAAGAAAGGGAAGAGAAAGGAAGGGAATGGAAGAGAAAGGAAGGGAAGGGAAGAGAAAGGAAGGGAAGGGAAGAGAAAGGAAGGGAAGGGAAGAGAAAGGAAGGGAAGAGAAGAGAAAGGGAAGGGAAGAGAAAGGAAGGGAAGGGAAACGAAGGGAAACGAAGGGAAACGAAGGGAAACGTAGGGAAAGGAAGGGAAAGGAAGGGAAAGAAAGGGAAAGGAAGGGAAAGGAAGGGAAAGGGGAGGGGAGGGTTGGTGAAGGAGATGGAATGAAGAGTAAGGAAGTGGAAGAGTAGGGGAAGTGGATGGGGAGGGAGGGGGAGGGAGTGGATGGGGAGGGAGGGAGAGGAAGTGGATGGGGAGGGAGGGAAGGGAAATGGAAGAGAGAGAAGGGGAGAGAGGGAGAGGAAGGTGTAAGAAATGGATGGGAGGGAAAGGAAATGGAATGAAGGGGAAGGGAATGGAGGGGTACGGGAGTGGAGAGGATGGAAAGGGTTGGGGGTGGAATGGAATGAAGAGTAAGGGAATGGAATGGAGGGGAGGGGAAGAGAATAGAATATAGGGGAGTGGCGTGGAGGGGTAAGAGAGGGGAATGGGAGGGAGGGGAATGTGTAGGGGGTAAGGAAGGTGTTGTCTGAGAAGAAGGAGGGAGTGGAGGGATAGGGGAGAGGACTGGGAGGGAGGAGGAGTGTATGGGGGGTAAGGAAGGGGTTTTCTGAGAAGGAGGAAGGAGTGGAGGGATAGGGGAGGGGATGGGGAGGGAGAGGAAGCGTTTGGGGGTTAAGGATGGGGTTGTCTGAGAAGGAGGAGGGAGTTGATGGATAAGGGAGGGGATGGAGAAGGAGTGGGAGGAGGAGGGGAGGGGGTTCTCTGAGGAGGAGGAGGAGGAGGAGGAGGAGGAGGAGGAGGAGGAGGAGCGTGCGGCGTATTTGTGAAGTATCGTCTCAGTGACGGATGAAGACGGACCGTGTTTGCTCAGGAGGTCCTGACTCGAAGTGGCCGTCGCGGGGATGAGCACGGCAGTGTCTCCAGGCCACCAACACTCCTCCAACACTTCCCCAACAGTCACTGCACACCCCGTTCTCCAACAGTGCCAGGTTCTCTTCTGCTCCCTCTCACTCTGAAATGGCTTCTTCGTCTCCCTCTCGTGGATTTTTTTTTTCTTTCTTTTTCTTTTTTTAGACGAGTCTTCAACCATAAAAGACTCTTGAATGACTCTGGTCCGTAGGGGTGTTAATAAAACTCCTAAGGGACTGCATTCAACACGAGGTAGCTTGCCGACCAATCAGCAGCTTCCGTACCAGGGGCGTTGGCCAATAGGACATCTGGAATCCCCCTGACTTTCACAATGACAGGCGAAGTGCTCTGCGTATTACTCATATATCTACTTGTGTAAAAACCATATCAAGAAGATAATAATCCTACGCCAAGCCACGCTTAGTTGCGGCCGAAGCCGTCAATTTTGCCCTATTATGGGCTTGGACTCTTGGGGAAAGTAACAGTCACTGCTGGAAATCGGAGAGCATTGGGGGATTCGAACCCACAACTAAGCAAATGCAAGATCCATCACACTTCTATTTACGCCTCATAGTCACTATCATCCTCCCATTAATTCACTATAAACAAAAAATGGCTATTTTTATTTTTTATTTTATTTATTTATTTTTTTATTTTATTTTTTTTGCAAACGATATATCAAATATTTTTCCTTGAATGATCTTGAATGTTTCAGATGTATGGGATTGTATAATACTAATTCAAATTGAAAAAGTTTATCATATCTATTACTAGTGAAGAATACCCATTCATTATCACTGTTGTTATGACAATTTTTACCATTATCACCATTATCATCATTATCAACATCATCACTATCAGAATTATCATCATCATCAGAAACTATACAAAAACTATTTTTTGGACCTCCTTTGTTCCTATATATCAATCTACCCCATCTGGGGTAATTTACACCAGTT
>NC_134819.1:37135574-37138074 GCF_046742065.1 Oratosquilla oratoria | reverse complement strand
AGAAGGAAAAACTATGGACGTCTCCATTGCTTCTAGGCCTAGCGGATGTTGAATCTCAAAACGTGATTTTCGTCTCCACTTCTTTTTTGTCCTATCCCTCACCCCCACCCCCTTTTTTCGTAGTCCTCTTCCTGTTGGTTGTGTATTCTGACATGTTTTCTCCACTTGACCATTTTCTTTTTGTGTATTAGTGGTAATGATAGTTTTATTGTGTTAGTGTTCATTTTATTGCTAGTGTTAGTGCTTGTGTAAGTGTTATTGTTTGTGTTAGTGTTGATGATAGTTTTAGTGTTGTTAATTATCACGAAGGCCATTTCAAGTATTTTTTCTTATCTTTCTGAAGTGTGCTGACCAAAGATTTACAGGAGAAAAAATAAATGACGATGATGATGATGGTGATGGTGATGGTGATGGTGATGGTGATGGTGATGGTGACGATGATGATGATGATGATGATGATGATGATGATGATGATGATGATGATGATGATGATGATGATGATGATGATGATGATGATGATGATGATGATGATGATGATGATGATGATGATGATGATGATGATGATGATGATGATGATGATGATGATGGTAATAAAAAAGAATAAAATAAAATAGAAATGCGTAAATAAAGAAAGAATAAATAATTGCTAAATAAAGAGATAAATGAATGAAAAGATAAATAGATAAATAAATGTATAATGAAATGATTGAATAACCAAATGAATAAATTGATAAATTAATAGATAAATGAATAGATTAATTAATAACGAAATAGATAAAATATAATTGAAATATGATTAAATAAATAAATCAAATATAATATAATCAATAGATAATTAGATGAACAAATTAATAAATGAACAAATAAATGAACAAATAAATAGATGAAGAGATATTTAGATAAATGAATAAACAAATACATAAACTAAATGAATAAATAGATAAATAAACACAAACAAAAAACAATAAAACAAAAACACAGATAATCATTCAAAAAATACTAGTAGTAATTTTGTCTTTTTGTTTAGTATTGCGATAGAGCACCATTTTACACAACTGTAATTAACCAGTTTTCAAAAGCATAACAAAAGAGCCATCGCACGGACGGAAAAATTCCTTCATGTCAGCTCGATATTGCTTTGTATAAATAGACCATTTTTCCGCCCAGACATTATCGATGCAATTATCTGCTCGACAACGAAAACAGTGGAAATAAAAGTGTTTATGCGATTATGATTTCATTAATTCCGTCCGCACATGACTTCATGATTTTTGTGTCGCCCGGTCCATCCTTCACGCCGAGGACTCGCCGCTCAGAATTACGCCCAAAATAGGAACAGTGTATAGGAATTCCGGACCGTGGTGGGGTGAGGGGTGAGGGATGAGGGGTGAGGGGTGAGGGGGTGAGGGGTGAGGGGTGAGGGGTGAGGGGTGAGGGGTGAGGGGGTGAGGGGTGAGGGGTGAGGGGTGAGGGGTGAGGGGTGAGGGATGAGGGGTGAGGGGTGAGGGATGAGGGGTGAGGGGTGAGGGGTGAGGGGTGAGGGGTGAGGGGGTGATGGGAAGTGGGATGAGGGAGAGGTTGGGGAGAGAGATAAAGTAGATGAAAGGGAGGGCAAAGGTGGAAGGGGTGAGAGGAAAGAGTGATGCTTTCTTTTCTGTCTCCTTCTTAAGGTAAAGAAGAGTTTACACCAGGAGTCACTCAAATGTGACTGAAGCTGCCACCTCCCCCTCCCCTCTTTCCACCAAGTCCTCGGACAGCTGGGGCAAGGAGTAATCACTGAGAGCTCTTGTGACTCGAACCTCTGCTAAATTGATTACGAGGTCAACTTGAAGTTCAGTGTGCCAATCATTGACAGGGTTTTTAGATTGAGAGACGTTTTCAAAGGAAGACAAAGAAGAAAGAAGACTGGACAATGAAAAAGAGACAGAATGGAAGAAAATGGAGAGAAAATTTGACCTAAAATATTCCTAATCTCTTTCTCCAGACGATTTTATTCGGTTGAGAGAAATACAAAATCTTAGTAATAGAGATCAGAGTCCAATTGTTACTTTCACTCTTCTCCTTCTTCATGAAATTGTTCCTCAGCTGACTCACGCTGACTCACCTTCAAACACTCACCCTTACTCACTCTTACTCACTCTTACTCACTGACACTCACTTTCATGCACTTTCATCCACACACTCAATTTCAATTACTCACTGTCTTTCGTTCATCCTCATTCACACACTCACCTTCATTCATTCACCGTCATTTATTCACCCTCATTCATGCACTCACTCTCACTCAAACTCACCTTCACTCACTTATATAAAACCAACACATTCTCACTGAATCATCTTCACTCACTCATTCACCCTCACGCAAACACACGCAAACACACACACACACACACACACACACACACACACACACACACACACGCACGCACGCACTCACTCACGCACACGCACACAAACACACACGCACACACACGCGCGCACACACACACACGCACACACA
>NC_134819.1:37110574-37123074 GCF_046742065.1 Oratosquilla oratoria | reverse complement strand
TACGCAGCTCCATTCGGCACCGACCTAGGTAGCAATTGCCCCTTCCAACGCTCCGCCAGTATATGTTACCTCTCCTCGTACCATATTCCCAACAAAAATTTTGTACTTAAAGTGTTAGCCTCCTTTTCTGTATTAACACCTATTCTCGCCTGAAGATGGCTGAAAGCATCAATCGAAAGTTTGTATTTTATATTATCTTATAATACTTTCTTAGCAGTATACTATGGATCTCGGTTACCTCGTGTTTGACCTCCCTTCTGATTATAAAAAATCTATTCGGAAAATAGAAGACTACTAAGAAGTTAGCTGATACTGAATTAGCGCTGGTATTTAATCAAACTTGTTTGATATATACATATATATACATATATATATATATATATATATGTATATATACATATATTATATATATATATACATATATATACATACATATACATATATATACATTACATATATATATATATATATATATATATATATATATATATGTATATATACATATATATATATATGCGTAAGTAACCACTAGGAAAAGTAAACTAACGAAGCAGAGCGCTTTCGTATAATTACATCTTCAGTGCAGATACAAAGAAGGAATTTGTGAACACACGCTCCTAGTGTTTTTTATTGCATATATATATATATATATATATATATATTTATCTATAAACATTTATATATGTACATACACACACACACACACACACACATACATATATATATATATGTATATATATATATATATGTACATATATATATATGTATATATATACATATACATAAACATTTATATATATATACATATATGTATGTATATATATACATGTACATAAACATTTATATGTACATATATATACACACACACACACACACACATAAATATATATGTATATACATATATATTTATATACATACATATATACATATATATGTATATATATACATACATATATACATATACACATACATATATACGTATACACATATACATATATATACATACATATATATGTATATATACGCATACATATATACATATATAGATATACACAATCATATATATATGTATATATATATATATGTATACATTTATACATACACATATATATCAGGAGAAGCTTAGCTTTTATCGAAAATCCTAATTTCACTTCCACCGCTCACCACCCGCAAGTAACAATCACCTTGGTCCGAACCTGGGTCCCCATGGCATGAGGTCCAGATGGTCACCAACGGGCCATAGCGAGACACCGCCACATTGCCTTGGTATTCGTAAATACCACGACCATAGGTCTCCAGAAGATGAGTAGCACATGGACACGCCAAGGGGCGCGGTGATTGGTGACAACGGGAAGATTCGGTGGGGAGTGATGAGGTCCTGGGAGGTTACGTCAAAGGATGAGTGTTTGGGTTGAGGTGCGAGGGGTGGAGTGGTCACGTGATGCAGTGGTCGGGTGCGTGGGGAACCCGCAAGGTCGGGATTTGTCTTTGGTCGGTTGTTTGATGTTTTTGCTCAAAGAAAGACTTGCCTCCCCTGTACTCCCTTGTTGTGGTTTGTTCCTAGACGGCAACTGCGCGCGTAAAGGAATGAACACACGCACACGTTCGCACACACACAGTGAGAGAGAGAGAGAGAGAGAGAGAGAGAGAGAGAGAGAGAGAGAGAGAGAGAGAGAGAGAGAGAGAGAGAGAGAGAGAGAGAGAGAGAGAGAGAGAGAGAGAGAGAGAGGGAGAGAGAGGGAGAGGGAGGGAGAGGGAGGGAGAGGGAGGGAGAGGGAGGGAGAGGGAGGGAGAGGGAGGGAGAGGAAGGGAGAAGGAGAGATAGGGAGAGAGAGAGAGAGAGAGAGAGAGAGAGAGAGAGAGAGAGAGAGAGAGAGATACAAAAAGAAATCCAATCTCAATGTCCCTCACAATTGGGCATGGAATTTTGTTTCCCTCACAAAAAAAAATATATACATATATATATCAATAGGATTACCGGAGACTCATAAGCAGTCGATAACCCTTAAGAGTTACATTTTATAAAATGAAAAAAAAAGAGTATGACATTTTTTTTTCCCCTGATTAGTGTAGGCAGCAATGATATGGTCCCCACAAATAGATAAATAAACAAGTCAATGAATGGATAAACACACACACACACACACACACACACACACACACACACACAAACACACACACACACAAACGCGTGCGCGCGCACACAGACACACACACATGCACGCACACCTACACCTACACATTGAAATAAATGCAAATGCACAACATAATACTCTGATGATGTTACGATTTGTGTTTGGCAATAGAGGGGCCCAGTTTGAATTCCAACTGCCCCCCTCCCCCGTATCCTCATAACCCCCGACGCCCCAACTCCGTCCTAAACGCCCCCCCCCCCCACATATACACATCTTCTTCCCCGTAGAAGAACCGTAATGAAGTAAAGATTGAGTCCATCTTCCTAAGTGAGTGGGACTTATCAAGGTGATCTGGACTGAAATTATCCTTCCATCCATTTGTGGGCCAATCATATCAACAAACAGAAAATGGACCACCGCTGCCACCATTTAATCTAGTCCCTTCTCTTCCTCCCTCCCCCATCCCCTATAAAAAACGTAATTCACGGCACAAAGGGTAAATTTCAGGTAATTAACTTACACTGTACTAAAATATCAATACAGAAAACTCCAACAACTACAACATCAATAGTTAGTTACGATGTTATTAACCTTGACCACCAGAGGTTAATAAATAAAGTCAAAGCCCATGGTATAGCAGGAAAAGTATTTGAATGGATTAGTGACGGAAATTTGTGGATCATCATTAACAGTGTAAAATTTAAATGGGAGAGTATTATAGTGGAGTTCCCCAGGGCTCGGTTTTGGGTCCCTTACTGTTCATTATGTTTATAAACGACTTGGACAATGGGATGATTAACCCATTAAACTTCGATGACAAAATTCTTGTCATTTGGTCAAATAAAACAAAAAATCATAAAACACCAAAATGTTTGATCAAACATTTTGGTGTTTTATGATTTTTTGTTTTATTTGACCAAATGACAAGAATTTTGTCATCGGAGTTTAATGGGTTAATGACGTTAGCAACTTTGCAGGTGACACTAAAATAGGACACCAAATTAGGTCAGAGGAAGACGCCGGGGTACTGAGGGAAGTTCTTAATATTTTGTTTGCATGGTCGATGAAATGGCAAATGAATTTCAATATCTCAAAGCGCAGTGTGTTAAACGTAGGGTTACACAACCCAGAAAGCAGGTATAGCTTAGATAACATCTTTTAAAAGAAAATTGAATCCGTGAGAGACTTGGAAGTGCTAGTAAATCCTGGCCTTAAATCCAGGCAACAGTTCACTATTAACCCGCTATCGGAGAAAAAATTACGGAAGTACAGGGAAAATGTATATTTCGACTACTATTTGTAGTTCTTTTCAGCAGAATGCTTACAAGAAGTTAAGGTACAAATATATATGAGGCAACAGTGTATCAGTACCAGGAATAGAGCTCGTAGGGCATTATGGTTCATTGGTAGGACGGTTACAAATAAAAGTGTAGAGTTAGTTATCAAACTATCTGACCCATCCTTGATTATGCAGTGCATTTTTGGTCTCCGTCCTATAGAATGGATATTAACTCACTAGAATTAGTACATAGGAGAACGAACAAAATTATACGAGGACTCAGAAATGTATTTCCTGAAGATAGGCTTAGGCACCTTACAGTTATGGGTAATTTAATGTGTTCAAGTGGGTCAAGGGCTTTAAAAGGGTGATACAGACAAGGTCATCATAGTAAGACAACATGGTAGGATTTGCAGTGGATTCAAATTGAACAAATTCAGATTTAAGAAGGAAATAGAAAAGAACTGATTTACCAGTTAACGAATGATTTTGTGATCATGTATCGAGCATTGCAACTATCAGCTCTTTCAAGAGAAGGCTAAAGAACTTTAGGGCTCTTACAATCTCCTTCATTCTTATGTTTTTATGTTCATATATGAATGTTTTAATAGATTAACGTACATTTCTCCCTGGAAGTTGAGATCTCTTCGACAGTCTACTGATGACAAAAGAATTTCTTCAATCTCAATCACCAATAAATGGGTATTAGATTTGAAACACATTTCATATATAAATTATATATATATATATATATATGTATATATATATATGTATACATATATATGTATATATATATGTATATATGTATATATATATATATATACATATATATGTATATATATATGTATATATGTATATGTATATATATGTAGTGTATATATATATATGTATATATATGTAGTGTATATATATATGTATATGAATATGTATATGTATATGTATATATTATATGTATATATATATATATACATATATATATGTGTGAATACATATATTACACTCGTTTATACATATATATATATATATATATATATATATATATATATATATATATATATATATATATATATATATATATCACACAGGAACCCACAGTCGGAGAAAGAATAAACTTCGAAAAAAGAATCCTATATTTCGGCTATCAACTGTAGCCCTCTTCAGGAAAGTACATAAGATAGAGAACAGAGGGGACTTATAAACTACAGTAAGAAGATATGTGGACAGTTGACCTCACTCAAGCGCGGGGCAAACTGGGGTGGCGGAGGAGGGAGGGAATGAGGAGAGGGGAGGATGTAACGTCCGCACCAGCTTATTTACTGCTGCGCGTGAGATTATGTCAGGTGTCCACTGCCCTTTAGAAATATTAATATTAGGGCATTCCTCAATTAATGCTGATTCGACTATTTTCCTCTTGAAACCACAGTGGGACTTGAACACTAATCTGGCCTTACCCCAGTCGAAAGAATGATTCTTATTTTTGACATGAAGAAATACAGCCGAATTTTCTTGCCCATACCTAATTGACCTTTTATGTTCTGCCAATCTAGTGTTCAAGTCTCTCCCTGTTTGACCCAAGTAAACCAAATCACAATCTTTGCAGGGCAAACAATTAACACCAGGTGACTCAACTTCCTTCGGTTTTTGTTGAATGTTCACAATTTGCTTACGCACGGTGTTAGAATAGTGATAGGCAATAGTGAGACGTTCACGAGGAAACAATTTAGTAGAAGAACTGATGGTATTATTGAATGGAATTTTTAAGATGTCCTTAAAGGAGCGGTGAAAACTTGAGGGGACGGAAGTTTTAAAATGGTTGGCCCTAGCCTTACTGAGGGCTTGGTCCAGAAACCAAGGTGGATAAGCCAACTTCTCAAGTTGACATTTGATCACCTCAATCTCATGGTCCAGAAATTGAGGACTGCAAATCCTGAAAGCCCTCAAGAAAAGGCCAGAGGCAACACTTTTCTTGACATTGTCAGGGTGATTGCTAAAAAAGTGGAGATAACTGCCTGAATGGGTGGGCTTACGGTATACTGTAAAGAATAAATTATCATCAGTTCTTCTTAACAAAATATCCAAGAAAGGGATTTGGTGTCCTTCTTCCCATTCAACTTTAAATTTAAGATTCGGGGTCAATTGGTTCAATTTATCATGAAACACTTCAAATGGGCCCCAACTGTCATCCCATGCCGAAAAGATATCGTCTACGTACCTGAGCCAAATCATTTCGGGGGGTTTGATGCTGGGCAAAAGGGTACACTCAAAATACTCCATATACAAATTGGCCAAAACAGGAGACAAATTGGAACCCATACTGCAACCGAATTTTTGACGGAAGAATTGGTCTTGAAAGGAGAAAACATTTAAAGAAACACACAGGCGAACTAAAGCAAGAATTTTGTTGACAGGGAGAGGGAAAAAGTCTTGAAATGGTTGCAGTTTGGTTTCCAAAAAAGTAAGTACATCATCAACATTAATTTTCGTAAATAACGAGGAAACATCAAGGCTGAGGAGCCTTAAACCCTGAACTTTCATATTTTTGATTATTCTTTTTTCGAAGTTTATTCTTTCTCCGACTGTGGGTTCCTGTGTGTTATTTACAAATGTGCTACTACATTTCTATTTATCTATATATATATATATATATATATATATATATATATTTACATATATATATCTATATATATATATATATATATATATATATGACGGTCATGGTAACATGGGAGCTGGTGACGTAATCTGAAACGTGCAAGTCTCGTACTCGCTTGGTTGTGGATTCGAATCCCGCACTCTTTTTCCGATTCTCAGGGGTGTCTGTAGTTACCTGCCCCAGCAGTCCTTAAAGCGCATAATAGAGCAAAGGTGACGGTTTCGGCCGCAGCTACTCAACGCCTTCTGGCGTAGGCTCGTCACCTTCATGGTAATACGAAGGAACGTGAGTGCATAGAAACTAACATGTAAAACTCTCTCAAGAGACAGTTTCGGCCCAAGGTTCGATATCATTAAGCAAAAGAAGAGAAATATTATATTTTTTCGTAAAATAAAAGATATTAGCTACAGAAGGGGAGAGATAAAGAGGGGGAAAGAAGGGAGAGAGGGAGAAAAGGAGAGAGGGTGAGAGAGAGAGAGAGAGAGAGAGAGAGAGAGAGAGAGAGAGAGAGAGAGAGAGAGAGAGAGAGAGAGAGAGAGAGAGAGACAGAGACAGAGACAGACAGACAGACAGACAGATGAGAGTGAGAGTGCGCGTGAGTGTGTCTGCATGCAAGAATGTATATATAGATATTACTATATAAGATTCATATTATTTTACTTCAATACTATTACAATAACTACAATTTGTGTTTGATTACATAGAATATTTTGATACCATTCATAATTTCTGTTCGTTTTAATGTGATAATTAACTTTTATGATTTCCTGTTCTAGTTCTGGTTTAGGAAATAGTTTACCATCTAACAATTATTCTTAGATGATTAACTTTAATATTCATCAGTGCTCTATGTGAAAATGGCTCAATCTTCCCTCTTGACAAGACCAGGAGGTCTCTGTGTTGGGGCAAAGTGAGCGTCCACGTATATCCTATTGTGATACTTGGAACAAACCTAACACACATCACAATCCAACCTAAGGGACAATATCATCATCACTGCGGCGACTGACACCATTGTCACCGCCACCACAATCACCACAAGTATTTTCTGTAGCGACCATCTTATTAATCATTACTTCTACCTTCCACACAAGCAGCATCACTTCTCGATTTTCACATTTTCATCGCCATTATTTTCGATTTCAGTATCTTCACTAATAATATTGTAAAAACCGCGAACAACAATATCACAAATCACTACACCCATCATCACTATTTCTGTTATCTATATATATATATTATATATATATATATATATATATACATATACATACATACATATATATACATATATGCATACATTTATACATATAATATATACATATATACATATATATACATACATACATATATACATACATATATACATATACACATATACACACACACAAATATATATACATATATACACACATATATATATACAAACACATATATATATACACACACATATACACACACACACACATATATATATACATATATATATATATATACATATATACACATATATATATATACATATATATACACACACACACACAATTATATATTATATATATACATATATACACATATATATACATATATATATACACACATATATAACATATATATATACATATATATACATATATACAGTATATACATATATATATATAAACACACATATACATACACACACATAATATATATATATATATATATATATATATATATATATATATATATATGTATATATATATATATACTACCCAAATTACCCTCGCGTTGCTGCGGGCAAATGCTGATTATTTTAATTCTGATAAAATTTGCGGAGAAAAGTTACACGTATCAATATAACTCAATGGAAAATGTATCGCACGAAAAATGTGAAAACAGTATTTTTTTAATGTATCAATTCAAAATTACATTATTTTTTCTTTTTGTTTGTAAATTAATTTTGCAAAAATAACAAATCAAAAGTTGATCATTTTCATTTTTGTTTATCACAGTATTTGTAAGATAGCAATTCAAAGTTTAATTGTTCGTGAATAATCCCTAACCTAACCATACCATAATTAACTTTAACCCTTAACCCTAACCAAAATATTTTAAATGAAATGTAGCTTTAAACACTCCCCCTCCCAGATGTCCGCCCCCCTACCCGAAGGTTGGGGAACCCTAGTTTGAAAATACATGCATACACAAACACAAATATCATGTGCACATTCATTTGCGTGCGTGTGTGAGTGTGTGGATTGACAATAAATGCCTACAGCTAAAAGGTGAAGAAATGTATATACTTTATTTATCTTCTAAATATATATGGTTACAGGGGTTTATTTGGAAAAAACCTAGGAAGAGTTTGTAAAAAATAAATTTCCGCCGCACTAAAATTAAATCAAAATAAGCAATATTTCAGCATTTGGTAAGATTATACAATCATTTTACATTTTAAAGTTTTTTTTTCTTTCAAAAGCTATTATGGTTTGTGGCAACATTAATTTCACAAATATAAATGATATTTATGAACACATACAATGGTTTGTTTAATTATATTGATTGTTTTGTTACAAAAATAATAACTTAAGGAGGAATTACAGTAGGGGCGTGTTCCCTCACCATAAACCACCTAACTTTAACCCTTAACCCTAACCAAATTAGATCTTTTAAATTAAATATAGCTTTAAATACTCCCCCTCTCAGGTGTGCGCCCCCCCCCTCCCGAAGTTGGGAAACCCTAGTTTGAAAATACATGCATACACACAAATATCATGTGTACACATTCTTTTGTGTGCGTATGTGCATGTGTGTGTGTGTGGATTGACAATAAGTGTCTACAGCTGAGAGGTGAAGAAATGAATCTAGTTTATTTATCTTCAGAATATATAGTTGTAGAGATTTATCTGGAAAGACGAAGGAACTTGTGAATGAATTATTTCCACCCGAACAAAAATTGAAAATAACCAATATTTCAAAATTTGGTAAAATTATACAATCATTTTCCATAAACATGCTTTCTTCTTACAAAAGCTATCATGGTTTGCGGCATTATTAATTTCACAAATATAAATAATATTTATGGACACATACAATGGCTTGTTTAATCATATTAATTCTTAAGTAACAAAAAATACTAAGGGACTTCAGGGGATACTACATAAACCACCTAACTTTAACCCTTAACCCCAACCCAAATTATTTTCGAAGTGATTTTATTACTTATATAATTATATATATATATATATATATATATATATATAATATATATATATATATAAAATATATATATATATACATATATTATATAATATATATATATTATATATATACATACATATATATATATAGTATATATATCTATATGTACATATATATTATGTATATATATATATAATATATATATATATATATATATGTACATATTATATATATATATATATATACATATATATAAACATATTTATATATATACACATATATATACATATACTGCATATATACATATATATATATATACATATATTTATACATATATATACTTATGTATATATATATACACATATGTATAATGTATATATAATATATATATATATATATATATATATGTATAATAATAATTATATATGTATATGTATGTGTATGTATGTGTATATATGTGTATATATATATATATGTATATATCTATATATAATGCATATTACATATATATATATATATATATATCTATATATATATATATATATACATATAGATATATATATACAATATATATATATATATATATATACATATATATATTATATATACATAGATATATATAATATATATATATATATATTATATATATATATGTATATATATACATAGAGATACATATACAAACATATAATACATATACATACATATAGATATATACATACATATACATATATATATATATATATACATACATATATATATATATATATTATACATATGCATACATGTCCATATGTATATACAAATATATAATATATATATATATATATATATATAATGTATATATTGTATATTATATATATACATATATATATGTATAATGTATATATGTATAAATATATAATATATGTATATATATATACATTTATATATATACATACATATACATGTATATATATATACATACAATATATATATATACATATATATATATATATATACATATATATAATATATGTATACATATATATATATATATACATATGTATATATGTAAGCGGAATAGGAAACACAGGAGTCTTAGTCTTGAGTTTATTTCGTGACTAGTTTCGCAGGTATGCTTTTTCAAAGGAATATGTGTACAATTATATATACATGGGGTGGGACCTCACCACCTCTCCGAGTTACCATAGTTGGTGGCGAATGTGAAACATCACATTGTGGCTCACGTAACAATGAAGACATTTTTACAATTAAATATGATAACACTAATACCAAAGAAATTATTAATAGAAAATGTAACAATAGTAATGATAACGATGAAGATAAATATTTAAATAATAATATTAACAATAATAACAAAAATGATAGTAGCAATACAGGAAATAATAACAATAAAATAAAAGTAATAATAATAAAAACAATAATAAAAATAAAAATGATAATACTAATAACCAAGAATAAAAATTTATTAATAGTAATGACAATAATAGTGAAAACAATGATAATAAAAACGAAAAATTAATTTAATATTTAAATAGTAACAATAATAATAACAATAATAATAATAAAGATAATGAAAGTAATAATAATAAAGATGGTAATAATAAAAATAAAAATGTAATGATAAAATTATTATAAATATATAATGATAGAAATAATGAATAAATAATAGTTATAATAACAATGATAATAATAATAGTGTTGAAAATAAATAGTAACAAATAGCATTAAAAGAATAAATCATGATAAAAAGTTGGGGCAAGGTAGCATGGAGGAACTTCAGAGTGAAAGGAAGAAAGCTGGAGAGGGTAGGCCGAAGTGGGAAAAAGGTATCTACTTAGGGTCGGGGGGTCTGGGAAGCCATTCTTGGAGGGCAAGTGTCGCGGTAGATTTTGTCCATTTCGAGTCACCAGTTCTCTTGTTTGTGTTTTTGTGGTTGGCAATGTAAAGTGATTCAATTATTTTCCGTTGTTTCTTGTGTAGTCCTTTAGCTAGAATGGTGGAACCCTCCCAGTTAGGCAAATGTCCCTCTGTGTCAATGTGGTTAACTAGAGCGTTGGTTTCTCGGTGGTGTCTAATGTCCGCTTTGTGTTCCTTGAGTCTGTTGTTAAGTCCTCTGTATGTCTCTCCGTAGTATGCACAGTCACATCCTTTGCAGGGAATTTTGTAAACGATGCTATTGTCACGGTTCGTCTTGGTTCTGTTGGTGGTCAAGTGTCCTATTTTCTTCCCTGTGTCATTTACTATGATGAGTCCTGTCTGTCTCAACGTTTTGGAAAGCATGTGAGAGAGGCCAGAGTTAGGAACCACAAGGTATCGTAAATTTGTCCTCTCTTCACATCCTTTCCTCTGTCTGATTTGAATGGCTTTCCGTAGTGACGTCCCTAACATACCCTCTGGGTACCTTAGGTTCCTGAACGCAGCGGTTACGTATTCTATTTCCTCTTGTCAATACTCTTCGCTGCATATTATAAGAGCCCTATGGTATACCCCAATGATTACCCCTGATTTGGTCTTCTCGTCGTGTGCGCTAAAATAGTGGATGAAGTCGTCTTTGTTTGTCGGTTTACGGTATACCTTGAACCTAGCGCTGCTGTCCGATCTGATGACGACAGCGTCTAGGAAAGGTAGGGAACCGTTGGTCTCTTCCTCTACTGTGAATTTAATTCTTTTGTCCACGTTGTTCAGTTGTTCCAGTATGTTTCTTGTGTCGTTTGTTTTGTGTGAAATGAAGAGGATGTCGTCAACATAACGGTACCACTTGGAGTTAGCTGGGACGATATGCAGAAGGTGGTCCCTTTCCAAAGTCTCCATGTAGAGCGATGCTGCCACCGCACTCAATGGAGAACTCAAGAAGAAAAAGCAACAACAGAAGGTGGAACTTGAGAAGAAACTGCTACGACTGTGCAACACAAGCAAATGGAAAGAAGTGGGTAGACAGAATCTCATCAACAACCTTTCCGACTACAACCCCACACACACCCAAATGGAAGCCCTCTCCCTTGGTCTAAAATTCAGCACCAACATAAACCCAAAGAAATTGAACGACTACATAGGGAAGAACTACAACTGGAAGGACAGCGACATCGAGTCCGGCTTCAAACAAGGTGTTCTATTATGCTGTTCCATTGCAGCCAGGGACAACAGCAAGACCATCCCCAGGAGATACGTTCGCGCCCTTCAAGAACTCCTTAACAATGACGACATCATCATCACGACCGCCGACAAAGGAGGTGGCGTTGTCATC
>NC_134819.1:37090574-37100574 GCF_046742065.1 Oratosquilla oratoria | reverse complement strand
AGGTCAGGAGCCTACGCCAGGAGGCGCTGAGCAGCTGAGGCCGAAGCCGTCACCTTAGCCCTATTATGAGCTTTAGGGACTGTTGGGAATAGGAGAGGAGTGCGGGATTCAAACCCACAACTAAGCGAATGCGAGACCATCATAGTTACGATCACACCACTAGCCCACCTTTTTGGTGATGAGAATGGACAAACAATGGTCTGTTGTCATATTAAAAAATAATGTAATAGTAATAACTACTTGAGACAAGTTTTAAAATTTTTCAAAAAGTTTGGCAAGTAACCTGGGTTCCTATTTTCAAAAAATCTCACCAACACAGTAAGTTAGCTAGAAATACTTTTTGAGTGTTTATTTCTATAAAAAAAAAATCGCAAACACGCTAAGTTTGTAAAATTCATCATTGACACGATTAGTACAAAAATGTAACCTTTAGTTAAGAGAAACCATGGTCAAATTTAGGTTCAAGAAGGAAATAGGCTAGACCTGGATTACCAACAGTGTGATTAACGAATGGAATAGGTTTAGTAACCATGTAATGAGCGTTGAAACAAATTGTTTTAAGAAATGTTGAGATAACTTCATGGATAGAGATGACAGGTGGTAAGGGACAGGGAAATGCCGAGTGTAGGTCTTATGGTCCCTTGCAGTCTCATTCATTTTTATGGTCCTATATTCATTTAGTGCGTTTAGATGACTATGTTAAGTTAGTCAGCCTTGAGCCAATCCACTGCAGTATCTCCATTCGAACCTCGAGGGAACGACGTAGCGGTTATGTAGTACTTGTAAACTGACCGTAGACACCCCCCCCCCCTTTTTTTTTAGTCCTGTTGGATCAATAATGTACTCACAATGTCAATAGATTTCTTTTTCTTTTTTTATAAAAAAGTGTCAGAAAATGTATTTGAATTTTATATTATGAATAAATCTGGATGGATCAAGCCTTTTGTTGTTGACTGTACATGGACACTTTATCAACCGGAACACAAGACTCCTTCAATGATTTCTTGACATTTTTTTAGGCTGTCGGAGATTGCAGTGAATCAATGGACCCAACCACACGGACTTCGAGTAAGTTTTGAAGAAAAACGGAGCCGGAAAACATGTTTTATTTGCGTTCTTCAGGAAAAAAAAAAAATGCGAGGAAAGAGACAGCCCTAGCACAAGGTGTGTCCAAAAAGAGGATGTCGCTATGGGAGTCTTTGATGTCGAAGAGAACGAAAACAACTCAAGAAATCACAAGACTCCAAAACTGCAAAGCGGTGAGGGCTTCAACATAGAGCATTCGTGTTCTTGAGGGACCTTTTTGAGTTAGCTGCACCTGAAGGTTCGTAGGGGTTGTCAGAAGAGAGGCGGGGAGGGGTCACCAAAAGGGGGGATTACTAGAAGGGAGGGGAGTACTATCAAAGAGGTTCTGTCGGAGAGAAAAAAAATTGTTCTGCAATCATGTCGAACGGGGCCACAACACAAGAGACCCATGTTTTGATTTGGTTTGTTGTAGGGGCGGCCACTATGGTGCCATACTAGTTCCACTGGTATAGTGAGAAAGACACTGGTGGTGTAGAGGAACCGTTCTCGACCACTAATTCAGTAATCTGAGTTCGAGTCCTGCCCAGCATTGCAGCACTGCGAACCGGCACTCAAACTCTGGTGAGAAAGAAGTTGTGTGTGTGTGTGTGTGTGTGTGTGTGTGTGTGTGTGTGTGTGTGTGTGTGTGTGTGTGTGTGTGTGTGTGTGTGTGTGTGTGTGTGTCTGTCTGTCTGTCTGTGTGTCTGTGTGTCTGTGTGTGTGTGTGTGTGTGTGTGTGTGTGTGTGTGTGTGTGTGTGTGTGTGTGTGTGAATAATGTCACAGCCCTACACATACATCGGGTCATATATGAGGCGACCCAACATTGGTAAAAAAAAAAATATATATATATATATATATATATATATATATATATATATATATATATATATATATATATATATATATATATGGCTTGCCGCAATTGACAGGGATTTCTCACTTCCCACCTCGTGAGAGCAAGATTTTTTTTTTCTTATTCAACTAGGAATATTGTATAGTTTATATTTTATCAATTCTTGTCCATTTTCAGTGGTATGGATCTATACATAAACAAACACAAAAAGATAGAAGATGAGTGAATCTTTAGCGCAGTTTATAAGAGGATACATGGTGGAAGAGTGCAGCTAGATATAAAGGTTAGCAATAAAAGGTCAGGAGCTTACGCCAGGAGGCGCGTAGCTGCTGCTGAAGCCACAGGTAATGAGCAATCACGTTTGGGAATTGGAGAGAAGTACGTGTTCGAATCCATACGTTAGCAAATGCGAGACCAGCACGCTACCGATTACGCCACTACGATGAGTCTGGGGGATTTAGACACAAAACTGACGAGGAGGAATCTTACGGTGATGTCAGTTAGACTTAAGGCGGTGGCACACCTGGCATTTCTCGCTAGCATGCTACTTGCTTTTGCTACTAGGTTTGAGGAGAAACGACTTCGGTTACGATCTTTTGTTTTTCATATTTCCAAAATTTAAATTTGCGTCATATAGCAAGAAGCTGAATGCCGAATTAAGAGAATTTGAACCTATACGAATGTTAGATACGTAGTTGAGATGTTCTTACGGAAGTCTAGAATATTGTAACTGAAGTCGTTTCTATTCAACCGAAGTAGCAAAAAGCAAGTAGCATACTAGCCTAGTGTGACGCCACCTTTAGGCATTTTTAGCGATGGAGACAATATGGTGGACAAATGTTAAAAAATATCCTAAGAAGACATCCCTCAGATAATTAAAGCCATCTGGAATGATCAAAAACAACTTCTCTAAAATCCTCTACCTTATCGGAAAGGTTAAGAATGACCTACATTCTTATATCTGAAGAAGCTGATGAATAAATTCAAGAGAAAAAATATAGAAACAAAACTCAAAGTCTATCTCAAGATCGGTGCCATTTACATTCATGAAGAAAACACCATCAAATGTCTTCCTCGTTCGTCACTTTCATTTTTGTAATAACAAGAAGGCTAATCTACAGGATTAACTGATAATGTTAATTAACAAAAATGTTAATTCCATTTCGTATTTTGATATGGGATGGTGGGGCCGGTTTGAGACTCTATGGTCAAGAATTTGAAGACCATAAATGAAGGACAAGGACCCCCCCCCCAAAAAAAAGAAAGAAAAAAAAGACAGATTTGAAAATTTGCGGTGAAGTTGTATTCCAATGTCTACCCTTTCAATCCAACGACCCCATCCCTTCAATTAACCCCGTTCTCATACTCTTCCTTCCCTTCCCTTCCCTTCCCTTCCCCACCCCTCAACACCTTCATCCAACTACCTCTTACCCCTTCAACTAACTCCGTTCTCATACTCTTCCTTCCCTTCCCTTTCCCTTCCCTTCCCCACCCCTCAACACCCTCATCTAACTGCCTCTTACCCCTTCAATTAACTTCATTCTCATACTCTCCCTTCCCTTCCTTTCCCTTCCCTTCCCTTCCCCACCCCTCAACACCTTCATCTAACTACCTCTTATCCCTTAAACTAACCCCGTTCTCATACTCTTCCTTCCCTTCCTTTCCCTTCCCTTCCTTTCCCTTCCCTTCCCTTCCCCACCCCTCGACACCTTCATCTAACTACCTCTTACCCCTTCAACTAACCCCGTTCTCATACTCTACCTTCCCTTCCCCTTTCCACTCCTTCCCTGAGCCCCTGCATCCAACTATCCCCCCCTCCTAATCAACTAACCCTGTTCTCATACCCCCCCTTCCCCTCCCCATGACTCCACTATTCCCCCTCCTTAATCCCTTGTAGACCGTAACCGCTAATCTAAACCCCCAATTTCTGGACCACCCGGTCCTCCGGACAGTATGAACTTTCCGGTCCGGAACCGCGGACACACAGGACCTCTGCACTCCCGGACATGTAGGACGATGTACTCAGAACCTGGCGAAAAAAAGGAGGTTCTGATGTTGGTCATGAATATTTCAACTGGAACTGACCACATCCAAACATTGAATATTTACCAGACTGATGCGAGAAACAAAGGTCTCAGGACGTGTTAAGAGCCCTTTACACGGTCAAACAGTTTGTCAAACCCAGTTTGCCAAACAAGTGTTTGAAGTGGTGTTTGACCGTGTGAATGTGATATTAGGTTATCAAACACGTTTGTTAAATGTGCTTGACAGCCAAACATCCCATTGACACGGTCAAACATCACTTCAAACATTTGTTTGACAAACCGAGTTTTATCGTATAAATGGCCCTTTAACATAAGAATAGGAAGAACCAACTACGCTATCCACATAGCAAATGAACGGAGTAACATCCCGCTAAAGCCAAAGATTGAGACACAAAAACAAAGATTTAACATTAACTGGAGTAAATACATATATAAGATACTAACAACAACGTTAACCAACTGTTTCATATGTTTTGTTGTTGGTATGCCTGTTTTTACTTTATATCGCTCCTATTCTGCACTTGCTTTTTCAACAAATCTAAAGGATCCTGATGGTATATTTTCCCATTTTGATTATTCTAAGGCAATGTATTCTTACCAATCTAATTTTAACATTGCGAGAGTAAATTCTGTACAGAAAGGCCAAGAAATTTCGTTTGGCCATCCTCCTCTTCCCCTCCCCCTCACCCCCCCCCTCAACCTTCCCTCAGCTCCTCTACCCAACGTCCCTGTAACAAATGTCAACCACAAGGCCTTTCTTTCTCCCATAATCCCCCCTTCCCCTACCCCGCTACTTCCCCTCACCACAAATGTCCCCTCCCCTTCTTCCCCATCCTTTCGCCCCCCCCTCCCGCTCTTCCTTTTTCCCTCCTCCCTTTTCCCTTCTCCCTCCTCTCTCTTCCTTCCTCCTTTCTTCTTTCTTTTTGTCTCCCCATCCTCCCACCTCTTTTCTCCCCTCTCCTCCTTTCTCCCTTCTCCCTCCTCTCTCCTCCCTCCTCCCTTCTCTCTCCTCCCTTCTTCTTTCCTTTTGTCTCCTCATCCTCCCACCTCTTTTCTCCCCTCTCCTCCTTTCTCCCTTCTCCCTCCTCTCTCCTCCCTCCTCCCTTCTCTCTCCTCCCTTCGTCTTCCTCCCTCCCTTCTCCCGTCATCTTCCTTCCTCCTTCTTCCCCCCTCCCTCCTCCCTCTTCCCTCCTTTCATAGGAGAGGTTTTGCCCTTATGGAGCTTATCCTTCCACTCCCCCCCCCATCAAGTGACGTCATACCCCCCACAAACTTTCCTCCAGCTTTACTACTTACAGCTCCCCCTCCTTCCCCCCCCTGTCCCCCATTCCGAGCCTTGTCTCCCCCACCCCCCATTCCCACTCCCACCCTATCATGATTTCGGTTTTCTTCGTGGAAACTCGATCTTTTTGGGTCGCCCAAATTTTCTTTCCTTTTCCTTGTGGTCCTTCTCTTACAAAGGATTACAAAGGCGGAGCATGCCGACAGGAGACCTTTTGGTCCATATCTAGGTCGGATGCGAAAAAAAATCATAATAATAAAATATTAAATAAAAACTATAATAATGTAAATAACAAATAAAATACATGAATAAATGCATAGGTATAGTTAGATAAATATAATAAACAAACAGGTAAATAGTAAATAATAATAAATTGACATATAACTAATAATAAATGAAAATCAGACAGACAAATGATAACAAAACGCAATATAGTTTCTTTTTTTATTATTCTCCTCCATTGCCATAGTCTCTTCCTCTTCTTCAGTCTTTTTTTTTTTATCCCTTCTGTGTCTTCCGAGGTCTAAAAATCTAGAAAAATTGGGATCTTAGAACCTGTTTTTCAAGATTTTGTATTTTCAGATGGTCTCTACGCAAACGCGTGTTCGAGGCTATGTTTGGAGATTTCGTCTTTCAGGATCCATCCTGTCCCCACAAACTTTGTTTACTGAAATTTGTTCTCAGTATTTTGTCCTTCAAGAATTTCTCTATTTCAAATGATGACATAAAAAAAAAAAAAAAAAAAAAAAAAAAATCCACTACACAAGACTCTTCCGTCGGATTCTGTCTTTCGATTTTGTTTTTTGAGATTCCTGTCAGTTGTTACTTTCTCCTTTTTATGATTTCTTCCTCCACTCTGGGCTTCTTGTCCTCACAAACACTTGTCCTCATGTCTCCACATCCAGCTTTAGATTTATTTTTATCATTATCACTGATGTTATTTCTTCTATTATTATTATTTTATTACTTTTATTACCATTATCATAATTATTGTTTTTGATGATGATGTCAGACGAAACGGGACAAAGAATAAGTACAAAAAGTTGCTATAAAACACACACATACATAGACACAAACACACAGACAAACACACACACACACACACACACACACACACACACACACACACACACACACACACACACACACACACACACACACACACACACACACACACACCTCGTGATGCAGGAGTTAGGGTTCCCGGCTGCCACTACGGCGGTCCGGGTTCGAATCCATCCCAGGACTGAAATAATTTCAGTATCGCTGCGCTGTGGGTTGTTGCTCTAACTCTCGTGGGCGGGGAGTTGGGTGTGTGTGTGCGTGTAAGGTCACAGCATTACCCATAGATCGGTCATATATAAGCTCTGAGCTCTATTCCGGGAGAGAAATAGATGTCAATCACGAGTCCAACACGTGATCCAAGACCATAACGAATCACACACACAAACACACACACACAAACACGCGCACACACACACACACACACACACACACACACACACACACACACACACACACACACACACACACACACACACACACACACACACACACATTCCTAAGAAGTGGAGAGGAATATAAAGTAAAGAACAATAAAGGAATTATAAGAAAGATTTTTTCCTGAGCTCACTATCGACCTAGATGCTTCCCTAAGAGGTACAAAATCGTCAACAATTATCCTGAATTTTTTTTTTTTTTTTAAATAAATAAATAAAAAAAATCAACCAAACCGGTAATGTCTGCCAATGGTTTGGTTCGTTGTTAATTCATTTTTTCGTTGAGCTATCACTGACATCCAACATAATTATGGACCAAAAGGTCTCCTGTCGGTACCGTCTTCCTTTGTAAACCTTTGGTCCCTATAAAAAGTTAACTAAGGTAGATTAAGAGACTCGTTAACCTCCTTTAAAACATGATTTTTTTTTCTTAACTGAGCTGAATAATTTAACATAAAGCTAGAATTCCTAAAATATCCCAAAAATAACTTATTTCTCGTTAAATAAAAGAAAATTCCTTTTTCCCGTCACTGCTATTGACCATCAACTTTGAATTAACGCAGTATAGTTTATTTCCTAAACCGTGTCCAACCCCTCTCTTCAGACCTCCCTAACAATATTCTCACCATTTTCTTCGTCTTCTTTTTTCCCTGACCCGTCCCTACCCACTCCCTTATCCCACAACCTCCCTCTTGTCCTTCTCTCCCCTCACTCTGTCCCCTATCTCCCTCATCCCTAAAATTCCCACCCCACTCTGTCTCGCTTCCCTTTACAATCCCAAACGATCCTCAAATCCTATTCATCACTCCCTTATCCCACAACCTCCCTCTTATCCTTCCCCACCCCCTCGATCCCTTATAGGCCCCATCCCTAAAACTCCCACCTCACTCTGCCTCGCTTCCCTTTACAATCCCAAACGATCCTTACACCCTGTCATCACTCCCTTATCCCACAATCTCCCCCACCCTCCTTTATTCTTCTCTCCCCTCTGTCCCTGATAGCCCTATCCCTAAAACTCCCACTTCACTGTCTTGCTTCCCTTTACAATCCCACACGGTCCTCACATCCTGTCGCCATTCCCTTATCCCACAACCTCCCTTAACCTCCCTCTTATCCTTCTCTCCCCTCTGCCATTTATCCCCCATCCCTAAAAATCCCACCTCACTCTGTCCCGCTTCCGTTTACAATCCCAAACGATCCTTAAATCCTATAACTCCCTTATCCTACAACCTCCCTCACCCTCCCTCTTATACTACTCCCCTTCTGCCCCTTATACCCCTCCCTAAAAATCCCAACCCCCTCTGTCCCGCTCCCCTTCACAATCCCAAACGACCCTCTCTCCCCATCATCACCCCTCCTCCCCAACCGCCACAGCGTTCTCGGGGGGCTTAGTGCGCGAGTGTATGGTAGATTATTGACAACAAAAGCACATAAGAAGCTTAGGCTCACTTGTCTAATGAAGATAAGGCAGTTCCCGGTTGACATGGCAAAAGTCAATAGGAGCAGCTGCCAACTCCGATTATTATTGTCACCTATGTTTTGGCGCCGTCGGACGTAAGCAGCTTATGCCGCGGGGGCCCTGGCAACTGCTAAAACTGTTCTACTGTCACCCGAACTGCTCTTGATGTCCCTGGCATAGGATCCTCAGGGATGTTGTTGCTGTTGCTCCTCGCGTTGGAGTTTGTTTCTGGTGATGATGACTGTCCTTCGCGCTTGCGCAGGCCCATGCTGGGAGAGGAGGGAGGTGAGAAAGAGAGAGAGGTGAGAGAGAGAGAGAGAGAGAGAGAGAGTGGAGTCTGGTCCTCCAGTAATTGGGCTCCTAGGGCGGGAAGTGATTAGGTATACTGAGATCATGGAAAGGAATCTAGGAGTAGGGAACGTGGGAAGTTGTAGGTCGTGCAACATTGACTAAGATTAGTATTAACGTCCTGTTGATACATAAGGCACGGGCAGTTTCGATAAATATGTCAGTATTACTGACACGTGTTCTGTTTGTGACAAAGACGCGAGCACGCGCGCTTACATGTAAAGACATACACGCGCACACACGCACGCACGCACACACACACACACACACACACGCACACACACACACACGCACACACACACGCACGCACGCACGCACACGCACGCGCACACTCACACATACACACACACGCACACACACACGCACACACACACGCACACACACACACACACACACACACACACACACACACACACACACACACACACACACACACAACTTAGGTATACATATTGTATGCCTGAACATAACACAATAACTCTCCTTTCAGCATACGTGAACTCGTGTGAAGGCGAATTCGTTCAATCTTAGTGGCGTATTACAGGACCGCTCTATCCCCTGTGGAACAATACAGCCTTTGTACCTTACAACGGTGGCTTAATCCGACTTGGTGCGAAGTACATGTTGTGTTCAGTGTGTTGTGATGGTTGTGGTTGTGAATGTAACCTGGCCCCAGTGTAATCAGGAATTCATTTCCACTTATCGCCCCTCTCACACATCCAAACGGAAATACTCGATTATCTATACTACACACACGAATTAATTCCCTTACGCACACCAAACTCCTGTGTACACAAACGACAATAGTCTTGTACATGCACATACAATATATGCATGAATTAGGGTCAAACATATGCATATGTATACACACACGTACACACATGTTCATACACATGTATACACACATGTACACACACATGTACACACATGTACACACACATGTATACACACACACACACACACACACACACACACACACACACACACACACACACACACACACACACACACACACACACACACACACACATGTACACGTATACTCCGGATTCTCTACCTCCCCTCTTCTGTGCGCTGTGCTTTTCACTGTCCAAGTCCGACCCGGGAAGTAAATCTCCCACCCTCCCCCACTCCCTTTCCCCCCCACCTCTCCCCGCTCCCCCTACTCCTCCTTTTCCCAGTTCCACTTATCCTCCCCGCCCCCCATTGTATCGTCCTCTTTATCCTTACATCCCCTCACCCCTCACCCTTCACTCTCTCCTCACTCTCTCCTCCTCAGTTCAGTTTCACTGTCGCTCTACACACGCTCTCTTTCAAGACACACGGTGATGAGCCTACGCCATGAGGCGCTGAGTAGCTGCGTCCGAAGCTGTTACCTTTGCCCATGATACACAGGGACAGGTAGTTAGGGTCCCTATTCTTGGAACTAAAGATAAGCGAGTGCGAGA
>NC_134819.1:37058074-37085574 GCF_046742065.1 Oratosquilla oratoria | reverse complement strand
GCTTATTTCTCTCTTCTTCCTTCTTCCTCCTCCTATCTATCCCATCTTTCTTCCTCCTACCACTCATCATACTCTCTTTCGTCTTCCTCTCACTTACCCTCTCCTCTTCCTTCTTCCCCCTCCTACTTATCCTCCTCTTCTTCCTTCTTCCTCCTACCACTCATTCTACTCTTCTTCCTTCACTTTCCTCCTACCTACCCTCTCTTCTTCCTTCTTACTTTTCATTCTTACCTTCTTTTCTTCCTTCTTCCTCTTCCCAACTCTGCATCATTTTTTTTTTTCAGACTTTTCGATGACCTTCCACTTTCTACTTCCAGACCTCTTCTGCATTTCCAAAGGTCTTATACTCTCTCTCTCTCTCTCTCTCTCTCTCTCTCTCTCTCTCTCCCCCTTTCTCTCTATCTACTTCCTTCCTCTTGTTTTTGTTTTATTTCATTTCTTATTCTGTTTCATTTCAGCCTCCCTTCACGTTGTGTTTTCAATACCATTTCCTCTTTCCTTTTCGTAAAATTATTTTTCTTCTTCTTCTTCTTCTTCTCACAGTTCGAGTAAAATGTATCCATATTTCATTCTCATACTGATTGTGAATATTCATTTTTTTATATGTGTGTGTGTGCATGCGTTTTTGTAAGTGCGTGTGTACGGGGGTGTTGGTGTCTGCGTTTGCCTAGCTGTAGTCCATTCCTCTCTCTACCTCCATCCCTCTTTCCTCCCCCTTTCCTTCTCCCTCCCTTCCTCCCTCCCTCCATCTGTCCCTCCTTCCTTCCTTCCTTTTCTCTTTCTCCCTCTCTCTTTTCTCCCTCCCTCAATTCTCCCTTCCTTCATCCCTGTCTTTCCCTCGATCTAACCCTCCTTCTTTTTCCTTTTCCTTCTCCCTCTCTGTCTTCTTCCTTCCCTCCTTCTCCCTTTCTCCCACTCTCTTTTTCTCCTTACTTCCATTCCTATTCTCTACGTAATTTCTCCTCCCTCCTTTTTCCATTCCCTCCCTACTTGTTTCTGTCCCTCTCTCCCTCCCTCCTTCCTTCCCTGTTCTCTCTCTCTTCTCTCGCTCCCTCTCTCTCACTCTTCCACGCCATTGCTACACCAACTCCATCGCCTCCTTTGCCTCAGTTCTTACCTCCATGACTTTCTCTAATCATACCTCTCCAACTCTGTTTCTTATTTCCTTTTCAAAAATCATATGCTTACTCATTCTCCATTTCAATTTTTTTATCTCCGTTTTCCTCTTCACTACTCCTCCTCCTCCTCCTCCTCCTATCATATGCTTCCTCATTCTCCATTTCAATTTTTTCATTTCCGTTTTCCTCCACCACCACCTCCACCACCTCCACCTCCTCCTCCTCCTCCTCCTCCTCCTCCTCCTCCTCCTCCTCCTCCTCCTCATGGCCTCTGTTTCTCTCCTATCAGGTCTGCATCTCCATCTTCGCTTCTTTGTCATTCTTATTCGCGTCGTGTCTTTCCGCTTCAGTATATTTCAGCGTCCATTTATCCCCTTCCGTTTCAGATGTCTTCGTCAGTCCTTAATCCCTCTCTTTCTCTCTATCTAATCCTCTTTTTACCTTTGTTCACTCGTTTCTCTTAACAGTCGCTTAGTCTCCACTGCTTCCCCCACTTCCGTCGCCGCCGCCTCTTTTACTCTCTTTACCTCTCTTTCACTCTTTTTCCCTCTTTGCGTTCCCTTTCTTTCCTCTATTTTATCCTGAATTTACTGTTCCTCCTTTCTTCTTATTTTTTCTTTTTTCTTTCTTTTTTTCTCTTTTCCTTTTTTTTTTTTGTCATTTTATGTTTTGATCTATTGCCCTTTTCCTCTCTTTTGCTATGTCTTTCTTCTCTTTACTTTTATTTTTATATTTTTTTCTCTTTTCCTCCTTTCCTCTTCTTTTCTTTTCCCCTTTTTTCTCTTTTTTCTTCCTCTTTTCATCTCTTTTCCTCACTTTTTCTTTTTTCTTTTCTTTTACTCTCCTTCCTTCCTTTTCCTCTCCTTCCGTTCCCTCCTCCTCCTCCTCCTCCTCAGTCTTCTCTTCCACCTCCTCCTAACATGTTCAATCTGACGTTTTGTCATCTATGAAATGACTAATTTGTATATTTTCATTCGCTCTGTCTCTTCTTTGTCACACTCTTTCTCATATTTCCCTAAGGATAGAAGCGCTGGTCATTGCCGACAAGCAACTCAGAGTTACTTGAGGGATTACTAACTTCTTGGAGGCCTGAAGCTGAATGGAATTGTCTGTCTTTAGCAAGAAGAAACATGCAAGATGGTGTCAGCAGCCAAGAAGCTCATTTCTCTATATCCAAATGAAAGTCTCTTTCTCTTCGCTCGCACACACACATACACACACACACACACACACACACACACACACACACACACACACACACACACACACACACACACACACACACACACACACACACACACACACACACACACACACACACACATTTATGGAGGTGAGGTGGCAAAATGAAACGTTTCGACCTCTTGGGCCTCCATATTTGTCTGTCTTTACACACACACACACACACACACACACACACACACACACACACACACACACACACACACACACACACACACACACATGTGTGTGTGTGTGTGTGTGTGTGTGTGTGTGTGTGTGTGTGTGTGTGTGTGTGTGTGTGTGTGTGTGTGTGTATACAAACATACATACACACACAATATATATATATATATATATATATATATATATATATATATATATATATATATATATATAATCTCATTTCCTCTCTCTCTGTCCTATCTAACGCCACACTTCTCCTCCTCCTTCTCCTCTTTCTCCTCCACCTCCTGCTCCATCTCTTCCTCCTCATCATCAGCCGTTGGCCGAAGCGTCGGGAGTTGACGAAGGAGGACGGGAGAATTGATTTGCCGTCAGAGGCGCCCTCCCGCGGGATGGGTAACGCCTTCCTTCGCCTTGTCTTCCTTGCACCAACACCACCGCTGCTATCATCGCCAGCACCTACGCCTCCTATATTGCCAACGGTTCTTGCACAATTTCCAGGTCGTCGTCATCGCAATCACCGCTACTACCACCACCACCTATATCACCGTTGTCATGGTAGTCTTTATCACGATTATCACCGCCACTGCCACTTTCATCACCACTATCATCATTATCATCACTACCATTATCACCATCACCACATCACCAACCACTACATCTATGTTAACACCATCATGACTTACATTGCTACCACCTTATGTATAGTACGCTAAAGTTATTTCCATCTTTACCACCACTAGACACCAATATCACCCATACTGCCAACATATTTCTTGCACCCATCTCGGTTTGCACCACCACCGCCACCACCTCCACCCCTCTCCCTCCTCCTCCAGTGCCAACTTTGCCACCAATGTCGGTGCCATTTACTTAAGTAGCCTTCTTATAGCCTTTGTACAAAATTCATATATGATTTAATAACATCAATAAAGCCAATCGTCCTTTTTATTCTTTTTTATTATCATCATTATCATTATTCTTTTTTTTTTCTTCTTCACCTTCCTGTTGTTCTCTCTTATCTTCGTCGTTTTCTTTTTCATATTTTTCATACTTTCCTTCTTCACTTTTTTCTGTTATACTTTAACATCTTCCTAATCGTCATTTTTTTTCTTCGTCGTATCTATTTTCTAACTTCATCGTCTCCTTGATCATTTTCATTTTCTTATTTCTCGTCTTCACCTTCTTTTACTTCTTGTTCTTTCTCACCATCATCATCATCATCACCATCACCATCATCATCATCATAATTTCTTTCTTTCCCTTTGTACACAGAGGCAAGCGAGCCTCAAATCACCCAAAACCACAAAAACGAAAAATATTGATAAAATTCTACTCCTCCTTGACATGCATTGTTAACGCGACATTTCATGATGATTTGAGAGTAAGAGACAGGACCCCACGAGTGTTGTTCTTTTCTCCTCTATAATACAATCATGTAAATGACTAACACTACCATTGCAGAGGTTCGCCTGACTACGAATCCTTCTAATAAAACTCTCACTATGAATCTTTTTCTCTTTCTTCTCTTTTCCTCTCCTTTTTTCTCTTTTCCTTTCTTTTCCTCTCTTCAGAATAAACCCCTTCAGTACTAGGCGGCTCTTCAGTTAAAGAAAACCATCTGAGGTTAGCCATAATAAAAGCTCTGTGTGCACACTGATGGTGTAATCGGAAACGTGCTGGTCTCGCATTCGCTTAATTATGGGCTCGAATCCCGCTCTCCTCTCCCATTCCCAGCAGTGACTGTTAGTTACCTGCCCCAGCACTCCCTAAAGCTAACACTAGGGCAGAGGTGACTGTGTCGGCCACAGCTACTCAGCGCCTCCTTGCGTAGGCTCCTCATCTAACGCGTGTCACCACAAGAAACGGAGTAATGGCGATGATCTTAACTTCCTTTTACCCTTTCCCCATCTTCCCACTCTCTCCCTCTTCCGCTCCCTTCCCCTCTCACTCTAGAAGCGTCACCTCATTCAAAATGACTCATTGGCGATGGCCAAACCCTCCTCCTTCCTCTTCCCAGGGTCACCATCACCTGGACCCTGAGTGTTTGCGTGTGGCGGAGGTCCCCAACGCCAACTCTAATCCGGACAATCATGTCTGGAGCTTCGACATCCTTCTTCCGGATTGCACATGGGAAAGGCAACCATCTCCCACGTCACACACGCCCGGACTCTCCATCCGGTTCCCATGGTAACGACACACGCCAGAATCCCGAACTGGACAGGATGGGCGGGTCAACAACGAGAACAACGATGATGATGACGACGACGACGACGATGGCGACGACAACGACAGCGATGATGAAGGCGACGAGAACGACGACGATGAAGAAAATGATGACGACAACGACAATGATGACGATGACGACGATGAAAGACATCGAGAATAACAACGATGATGATGGTGACGACGACGACGACGAAGACGACGGCGACGATGACGATATCGAGAACGATAACGGTGATGACGACGACTTAGAAGAATACGACGACGACGACCAGATAAACACACCGGAAGACCATTGCATGTCCGGCAAGATTGCACAGCGCGGAATCCTGTGTGTTACTTCCGCACTGAAGCTTTTAACTATTAAACGATAAACATGAGAGACTTGGCTTTCATATATCTATTTCCATATGCTCCATTGCAATTCTATCTAGCTGAGGGCATTCATGAGTTGCTTTGAACTTCGCGCTAACCTTGTAATTACGTGAGCACGAGTTTGATCCCACAATAACCATTTACCCAAAGGAGCGGAGGTAAAGGCTTTGCTTCGCCTACAATTAAGCGTCTCATTGTGTAAACATATCGTCACTATTATATGGTGACCCAAAGCACATCACATTTGAAAGAGGATAAATGAAAAGGGAAAAAGAAGAGTAAGTAGAAGGAAGATAGTGATGGTGAGGAGAAGGAGGAGGAGGAGGGGAAGGAGCAGAGGAGTAGAGGGGAAGGAGCAGAGGAGTAGAGGGGAGGAGGAGGAGAGGAGGGGAGGAGGTATTGAGGGGAGGAAGAGAGGAGGCATTGAGGGGAGGAGGGGAAGAGGGCAGAAGAGGAGGGGGAGGGAGGAGAAGAGAGGGGGGAGTGAGGAAGGATGAGAGGAGGCGAGGAGAGGAGGGGACGGGAAAGAGTAGAGAAGGGGAGGGGAGGAGGAGAGATGGAGAGGAGGAGAGGAGGGGAGGGAGAAAAGGAGGGGAGTAGGGAGGGAGGAGAGGAGGGGACGGGGAGGAGGAGAAGAGGGGACGGGGAGGAGGAGAGGAGGGGGGAGGAGGAGAGATGGAGAAGAGGAGAGGAAGGGAGGGAGAAGAGGAGGGGAGGGAGAAGAGGAGGGGGGGAGAAGAGGAGGGGAGGGAGAAGAGGAGGGGAGGGAGGAGAGGAGTGGAGTAGAGGAGGGGATGGGAGGAGGAGAGGAGTGGAGTAGAGAGGGATGGGAGGAGGAGAGGAGAGGAGGGGATGGGAGGAGGAGAGGAGGGGAGAAGGGGGTAGGGATTGAGAGGAGGAGGGGAGGAGGGCAGGAAAGGAGGGGAGGAGGACAGATGGAGAGGAAGAGAGCAGAGATGGAGAGGAGGAAAGGAGAAGAGGAGTGGAGGGGAGGAGGAAATGAATAGGAGGAGAAGAAGAGTAGAGGGGGAGGAGGGGAGATGGATAGGAGGGGAGGGTGGAGGAGAGGAGGAGGAGGAAAGGAAGGGAGGAGAGGTGGAATGGGGAGGAGAGGAGAGGTGGAGAGGGGGGGAGAGGAGGGGAGGAAAGGAGCGAGAGAAGATGGGAAGAGGAGAGAAGGGGGGAAGAGAGGAGGGGAGAAAGAGAGAAATGGAGGAGGATATAAAGGAAGGAGAGAGATGGAGATGGAAAGAAGGAGGGTAAGGAGGAGGGAAAGTAGTCTGGGGTGTTGGTGTGGGTTGGGTATGACTTCACATTGAAATGGGTAACAGAAATGGCGGAGAGGGTAATATCTCAGTCAACAAGGACAAATTGGACCATGACTGCCCCGGGGGAATCCCCCAGAACAGACTATAGACCCTTCCCAGGTGACCCACCTCAAATGGGACTGGGGATCACCACGACCCCCCCGTGGGGTCTCTCTTGAAACATCTATCAGAAGGTAGTTTCCATACATGCAACTGGCCTCGCCATGGTGTTAAAGGTCTGCTTTCTTTCCCCTCTGTATTCCTTAATGAAAAATAAAAAATATATTTATATCATTGGAACTGCACTACCAGGGTTGGATTACTTCATTTTCATTGTAAGAAATCAAGAAGGCCCACCTGTAGAATTTAGTCAAGGAGCTCCTAGCCGATACGTCGAGGAAGATTTTTCTTCTCTTTCCACTGAAACCTGTTAAACACAGAGCGCCTTTTCTTGCCTAACAATATTTCCTCGCTAACAGGCACCCGGAATTTTGCCTTTGCGTAATTTACCTTCGGGCTATGTTAGACAACAGCACGATGAGGTTAGTAAAACACCATTGACAATGCTGTACATCACCTCATCCTGTGCGTGAGTGGTGCTCCCGCGAAGTGTACCTGAAAGTGTAGCAGGGTCTATACACGATCAGTTATGACTGCACAGTTTTTAGAAACTATCAAAGCTCTTTTGTACATCTACCAGCCTGACGATGCTGCCTCCAAATGGCTTTGTTCGGTCGATTTGACAAAAACACAAACTGCCAGTACAAGACGGCACCGTCTAAGGCATAACTCGTCAATGCAAACGACAAGACAATTTCTTAATTACTATTGATTCAATAAAGCAAAGAGACTTTATATCACCCACAAACACGAAAAAACGGAGTTGAAAACAAAATTGCAGTCAGATTTGATCATGTATGAACCGTGTATCGCATGCTGCAGCGTCTGTGTGGTCTGTAAACACCCCAGCATACTTTGCACTTATCAAGGTCATACGATTTCAATCAGCTAGACGAACCCTAAGCAGAATGTTCTCGCCTAATCTCTCTCGAAACAAATGGAACAAAATCAGCGAAGTATGCGTACTCTTGTGTTGGTGTGTGAAGCTTAGCTTAGCTGTTCTCTGTACTTACGGTGGCACGGCGGGTTGCTCCAACGAAGACGCCATTACGCTGTGTTTACAATCTCACTTCATCCCACGCCTTCTTTATACTCCTCAAACACAATAAACACAATCACAAACCACACATATCACTGATAATAATAACACAATCCTTCACATAGACATGTAGAAAAAGTTTCAGAAAAGTCAAATAAAGAACTTGTTGACAGAGTTCTCTGTTCGGTCCGCCTCACTTGTAAACTGCTTCGGTATTCGAAATAGGCGTCGTTGGTGGCAAATTGGTCACGTTTTCTGACGCGTAATATAATAAATAATGAATAGATAAATAGATAAACAGATAAACAAATAAATAAGTAAACGAACAAATAGATCATGAGAGCACGATTTGCTGTCGAAATAGATAGTTGCTCTTTATGGATTCACGATTCTTGAACCAAACCAAACACGACTGCCTGATATGACCGACAGTCAAAGAAAATGTGGAAGCGTTTGTGTACATCTCGAACGACCAACACCAATTGCTGAACGACTTATTTCGAGGTGGTGCTACTGTTGCCTTTGTCTTTGTCTGATTTGGAAAACGTGTCTCAGCGGAAAGGAACGAGGAGTATAGAAAGTTGGACCAAAGATTACGAAACTCTTCGAAACCGTGTGATAACCTTAAGGGTTTCGTTCCGAATGACGCCAGGTGATTTTATTCACATAAAGGGACGCACACAGAGCCTCTTATCGAACGTATCGCCTTTTCGCTGTGTGCCGTCCACGACACGACGTCGTGGTCTCAAATGACCATGGGTGTCTGTGAACGCTCTCACATGTGGTCGTGGTCTAGACGTGTGAAAGCGCTCATAGACACAAATGGTTATTCAAGTGCACGACGTCGTGTCGTGGACGGCGCAACATGAAAACTCAATGCGTGTGAAACGAGCTTTCAAACGGAGCTAAAAACCACTCTCGACCCTTTGCAGCTTTTATTCTAGTTGACGTCAAACAACTTGATTATGTCACGGAGGTGGGGGAGGGGGGGAAGTTACACCCATAAACTAGACCTAACATTACTTGCATCCCACTTCGGCTCATTTCCCATCATAAAATTTCCCAATTCCCCCATTACCATAGTCCCCTATCCCTCCCCATTCCCCATGCCACTCGCTGCCCTTCAACCATAACCCAACTGCCTCAGTCCCCATTAACCCTCCTCCATTCCCCATTCCCCTATTCCCCTATTACCCCCATCTTCTATTCCCTACCCCCCCTATCGCCTATTCCCCCTCACCATTCCCTATGCCACCCGTCTCCCTTTCACTATCAACCAACACCCTCATTCCCCCACTAACCCTCCCCCATTCCCCCACTAACCCTCCCCATTCCCCTCCCTACCCCCATTCCCCTCCCTACCCCCATTCCCTCATTCCCCTCCCCTATCAACCATCCCCCATGCCCCCAACAAACCTTCTCCCATCACCTAGTTTCCCTAATCCCCATCTCCCCATTCCTCATGCTCTATTTTCCCTTTGTTTATCATTTAACTATACCTATGCATTTATTTACACATTTCAATTGTTATTTACATTATTATAGTTTTTATTTATTCATTTATTTATCTATTTGTTTACCATTATTATGTTTTTATCGCATCAGACCTAGTTATGGACCAAAAGGTCTCCTGTCGGTATGCTCTGCCTTATAACCCCTATGGCCTATTCTCCATTACCCAATTCATTGCCTTCATTTCCTTTCTCCAATTCCTCTACCTCCTTACGTCCTATCCCTCATTCCCTTTTCTTCACTCCCTATCCCCCATCCCCATAATCCTACTTCCTATCCCCCATCTCGAACCCCATCTCCCCATCATCCATCCTTCATCTACCATTCCCCCATTCCTCACGAGCTAGTACCAACAAATCCCATTCCTCAATCTCACATCCCCCAATTCCCTCATCCCCCATCGCCCATCCTTTCACCCCATCCTACATCCCATTCATCCCACTCCCTCTTTCCCCTTCCCCTCTTTCCCCATCCTCCACCCCCATCACCCTATCCACCTAACGACAATTACTGCCCTTCCGAAAGAGAATTCAGAGCTTGTATTGAGACCTTCGTGTAATTGACCTGATGCACCTTGTCTCTTGGAACAGTTCATTAGCATTAGACAAAGAAAATTGCGATGCAAAGACATGTTAATTCACAACAAAAACATGCAACAATGGTCTATTGTCCCTAGTACAATAATCACCAGATGAGCTGATTGATAGTGTAATCTTTTCCTGAATAATCTTTGAAGTGTTTCGTCGTAATGAATAAAACTTTCGAATTTCTTGAAGTTCGCAATAAATAAATAAATAAATAAATAAATAAACAATCTCCACAGGTCATTTTGACTTCCCTTCCCTGTGCCCTGGCTGTACAGAGTAGCAAATGAGTTTGTCGACAATTTCTGGTGTGAAACAGTCATAGTATTAGTCAACAAAGACGCAGAAAAAAAAATTGTGTTAAACTCTATCATGACAGAGGACCTTGGTGATAAAAGATGGGACTTTTTGAGTCTGGTTTGAAGGTTTTAGGAGAGAGGCCAAACGCAGAGTATGGGATCCAATATATTTAACGTTTCGCCCAGCAGGGCCTCTTCAGAAATAACACAGTGGAGAAATATCTGACTCCTTTTATAGTCCGAGCTTACGTTTGGCCTCTCTTCTACAGTGTGTTGCGGTCGTTGCTGCTTTTACTCAACTAGTTTGTGGGTAATGGGGGCTGGAAGGGGAAGGGGTAGGCAATGGATAAATGGGGATGAAGGGATGAAGGTGGACGATGTAGGATGGGGGATGGGGATAGGGTAGGTGTAAGATCGGGATGGGGATAGGCGATAGGGCATGGGGATGGTGGATAGGGGATGGTCGATGAGGGATGGTTGATGAGGGATGGGGGATGGTCGATGGGGGAGTGGGAACGTGGCAAAGAGGAGGGGTGAACGATGGGGGAGGGGGCGAGTGATTGGGTATGGAGGTTAGGGGATGGGGAGATGGGATTAGAGATGGGGGATAGGGAGTGGGATTATGGGGATGGGGGATAGGGAATGGGTAAAAGGGAATGGGGGATAGGGCGTGACACGGTGGAGGGATTGGGGAGGGGGAATGAAGGTATTTATTTCAATTGGGTGAGGGAGGATGGGATGAGGGTGTATGGGGGAGGAGGAGGAATGGGGAGAGGGGAAATGGAGAGGGGGGAATGAGACGGTTCATGGGGGAATAGGGAAATTGGGTGATAAGAAGAGGACAGCGGGGTGATGGCGAATGGGGGTTAGAGGATAGAGGAGGGTAATAGGGGAATGGGGAAGGAGAGGGAACTAGGGGATTGGGGGAATTGGTTGATAGGAAATGGGCCGTGGCAGGATGCGGGTAATGTTGTGTCTAGTTTATGGGTGTAACTCTCCCTCCCCCTCCGTAACATAATCAAGTTGCTTGAGGTCAACCAGAATAAAAGCTGCAAAGGGTCGAGAGTGGATTTTAGCTTCGTTAGGAAGGCTCGTTTCACACGCATTGAGTTTTCGCGTTGCGCCGTCCACGACACGACGTCGTGCTCTCAAATAACCATTAGGTGTCTATGAGCGCTTTCACACGTCTCGACCACTACCGCATGTGAAAAATGTGAATAAAATCACCCGGTGTTATCCGGAACGAAAGCCTTAAGGCTATTACACGGTTTCGAAGAGTTTCGTGATCTTTGGTCCAACTTTCTATATTCCTCGTTCATTTCCGCTGCGACACGCTTTTCAAATCAAAGACAAAGGAAGGCAACAGTAGCACCACCTCGAAATAGGTTGTTCAGCAATGGAATCTTTCGCAGTGAGCGATTCGATACCAGACACCGCCAGATTTTGTCATTCTTGCCGGAAAATAAATAATTTTTTGGCCAAGTTTTATAAGCTTACAGAGGTGTATCGTTGTACATTATTCTGTCTGAAATTTAAGTCAATTAATTTCATGATTGCAAACGGCATATAGCATTGTTTGAGCCTCTGTTTATAATTACAGATGATATTCGTAAAACAGCCTATAATTGTATCAAGCCAAGCAATTTGTCATTTTCTACCGACTTCAATGGACGTATACTGATATATACTTTCATTTGAATCCACCAAGCAATAGGCAAATTCATGTAATGTATAGAAAATATAATTTTGCATCGAAGACTTAATTTTTCCGGTACGATTACTAACCCTCGGCTGCTGGCAACAAACCATACAGTACATTAATCCAAGTTATGATGATACTACTTGCAACACTTCGTGCTACTTCAAAAAGATCTCATAAAGTTCCTAAATCATATCCTTTTCTTATATGCACTAGGGTCATTAAATACTCATCCATGTGTGACAACTTCCTATTTGTATGTGCTTTGATAATACTTGGCGGTGTATTCTCATTCTTGACACTAATTGTCCCTCTCCAATAATGTATGCGAGTCACATTTTCTTTTATCAAATCAAACAAATCATTAAAATAATTTTGTTCCATGCCCGTATAACTTTTAATACTCTCGGTATTCCTTAGAATTTTCTGAATAAAGGCGTTGCGTAATGCTCCGTCTTCTACAACATTGTTACATTGCCACTGAAATAAGAAATAAGAAAGATTGATAGTGTGGAGGACATATTATTGCATGTTTGTCTTTCTCTTACTTTTTCTTGAATCTGACGTGCAGTCTCCCACGGCACACGTAAAATTAGTCATATTTATTTGAAAATAGCTCCCAGCAGATCTAAGAGGCTCTTTACACAAACGTCGCTCACTTCAGTACTGCGTACGTCCGCCACCACTGTTGTTATCTTTTATCTCACTGATTATCTTCATATACATGACGTGACAGTGATATCCATTATTTTTCAACACTCTCAGATAAAATACACAAACCTAAATCAACGTCCTCATATTTATACTGCTCATACTTCAGTAAAAATAATTACCTATTTTTAGTTTTATCTTATAATTAAATTAACAAAGCCTTATCACACACCAGTAAGTAAAAATTATAACATTAAGAGTCATGTTTTTCATTTTCAATACACTTATGCAGCAATTTATGTCTTATTTTTTTAAATACCGGTTTCCAAATTAGCTAATTCACCCCTTTGCCTCATGAAATTTGAGACAATTGAAAATTCTAGCGCTAATAGGAATCTACGAGCCTGACTGCGAAAGGTCCAATTGGTGTTGGTCGTTCGAGATGTAAACAATTTCTTTGACTGTCGGTCATGTCAGGCAGTCGTGTTTGTTTTGGTTCAAGAAGCGTGAATCCATAAAGGACAACTATCTATTTTGACAGCAAATCGTGCTCTCATTATCTATCTGTTCGTTTACTTATTTATTTGTTTATCTGTTCATTTATTTACCTTTTCATTATCTATTATATTGCGCGTCAGAAAACGTGACCAATTTGCCACCAACGACGCCTATTTCGAATACCGAAGCGGTTTACAAGTGAGGCGGACCGAACAGAGAACTCTGTCAGCAAGTTCTTTATTTGACTTTTCTGAAACTTTTTCTACATGTCTATGTGAAGGATTGTGTTACTATTACCAGTGATATGTGTGGTTTGTGATTGTGTTTATTGTGTTTGAGATGTATAAAGAAGGCGTGGGATGAAGTGAGATTGTAAACACAGTGTAATGGCGTCTTCGTTGGAGCAACCCGCCGTGCCACCGTAAGTACAGAGAACAGCTAAGCTAAGCTTCACACACCAACACAAGAGTACACATACTTCGCTGATTTTGTTCCATTCGTTTCGAGAGAGATTAGGCGAGAACATTCTGCATAGGGTTCGTCTAGCTGATTGAAATCGTATGACCTTGATAAGTGCGAAGTATGCTGGGGGTGTTGACAGACCACACAGACGCTGCAGCATGCGATACGTGGTTCATACATGATCAAATCTGACTGCAATGTAGTTTTCAACTTATTTTGTTCGTGTATGTGGGTGATATAAAGTCCCTTTGCTTTACTGAAGCATTAGTAATTCAGAAATTGCCTTGTCGTTTGCATTGACGAGTTATGCCATAGACCAGTGGTTTCCAACCAGTGAGCCGCGGCACCAAAGAGTGCCGTGAGATCAACTGAGGGTGCCGCCAAAATTCAGGGCAAAAATAATTTTCGTATTACCGACTCTGTCATCCATTTTTGTTCATTAAAGCAGTATCAGTGTAAAGATGAGTATTTTCATATTATCCAGGGACAAAATTTTGTTACACTGATGTTGAATCAACAAAATACTGACAAACTAGAATCTAGATTTTCTAATAAGGGTGCCGGGGACTTCTGAAAGACTTGGCAAGGGTGTCTCAAGCCAGAAAAGGTTGGAAACCACTGCCATAGACGGTGCCGTCTTGTACTGGCAGTTTGTGTTTTTGTCAAATCGACCGAACAAGGCCATTTGGAGGCAGCATCGTCAGGCTGATAGATGTATAGAAAAATCTTTGATAGTTTCTAAAAACTGTGCAGTCGTAACTGATCGTGTATAGGCCCAGCTACACTTTTAGGTAGACGTCGCAGGAGCACCACTCACGCACAGGATGAGGTGATGTACAGCATTATCATTGGTGTTTTACTAACCTCATCGTGCTGTTGTCTAACCTGTCCCGAGGGCAAATTACACAAAGGCAAAATTCCGGGTGCCTGTCAGCGAGGAAATATTGTTAGGCAAGAAAGGGCGCTCTGTGTTTGAACAGGTTTCAGTGGAAAAAGAAGAGATTCTTCATCGACGTATCGGCTAGGAGCTCTTTGACTAAATTCTACAGGTGGGCCTTCTTGATTTCTTGGAATGAAAATGAAGTTGTCCAACCCTGGTAGTGCAGTTCCAATGATATAAATATATTTTTTCTTTTTCATTAAGGAGTACAGAGGGGAAAGAAAGCAGACCTTTAACACCATGGCGAGGGCAGTTGCATGTAAGGACACTACCACCTGATAGATGTTTCAAGAGAAGCCCCTCCATGGTTTGCGGTTATCCCATTTAAGGTGTGTCACCTGGGAAGGGCCTATAGCCCATGGTGACTCTGTTCAGGGGGATTCCCCTGGAGGAAGATAGGGTGGTATTCATGGTCCAATTTGTCCTTGTTGACTGAGATATTACCCTCTCCGCCATTCCTGTTACCCATTACAACGTCATACCCTAACCCACACCAACACTTCCACCCCCTCTCCCTCCTTCTTAGTTCCATCTCCAGCTCCCACCTCCTTCATTTCTACCCTCCTCCCCTCCTCTCCGTTTCCCCTCCTCTCCTTCTTCCTTCTTCCCTCTCTTTACTTTCCTCTCTTTCTCAATTCTTCCCTTGTCCCGTTCCTCCCCTCGTTCCTCCTCCCTTCTTCCCTTACTCCATTCGTCCCTCCTGTCCTCCTCCCATCCCTCATCTCTTATCTCCACCCCATCCGCTAATCCCTCATTCCCATCCACCTGTTCCACCCGTTTCCCCCTCCCCATATCACCATACCACATCCCAACTCCTTCTCCTTTGCTCCTTCCCCATCCTCTACCCATACTCTCCATTGTTTGCCCAATTCCTGTTCTCTAAGCCCACATTCTACACGCACCAATATCAATAAATTCCATTCCCCAATCACCTATCCCATTCATCCCCCTCCCTCTCTCCTTTCTCCATCCTCCACCCCCATCACTCTATCCACCTATCGGCAGTTACTACCTTTCCGAATGAGAGTTCAGAGCTTGTAAGGAGACCGATGCGTAGGAGATGATATGACCAGACATACACATGTGCCTCGTCTCTTTGTGATGGTCATTAGTATTGGATAAAGAAAAGTGCGATACTAAGACATGTTAAATACGCAATAAAAACACACAACAATGGTCTATTGTCCACAACACGATAATCATCAGATTAATTGAGTAATTGCGTGACGTTTTCCTAAATAATCTTTGAAGTATTACGTCATCATGATTGAAACTTTCAAATTTCTCTAACTTTGCAAAATACATAGATAAACAAATAAATAACTTGATAAATAAATAAATAAATAATAATAATAAGCCCGTTCTCCTCTGTTTCTTGGTCATTTTACAAAGCATACCGACAGGAGACCTTTTGGTCCATAATGAGGACGGATGCGAAAAAATTATAATAATGATAAATAGGTACATACATATACCAAAGGCTTCCCCCCCCCCTTACACGGGGGGTAGCCAAAAAGAAAAAGGCATAGAAACCACGCCCACCCATTCCATCCCCTTCATATTCAACTCCCCTCCACCCTCCTCCCTCCCTCTTATCTTGGCTCCTCCTGGATGACGGGTCCTCCCTGCATCCTGTCCATTGCCCTGGGTTAGAAGCAGTGTCGCAAGACACAGCACATCCACAGCAAGGCCGCTTCATTAATTCGGCGACCCCCACTGTCCATCCCCTCATGCAGAAAATGAGAAGACAAGGAGAAATCCCCTCGGGCTGCGTCAAATTATTTCTCATACATACTTCCTCATCCCCCATCCCCCACCCACTCCCCTTCATGCATCATAGCATCATCCATACACAAACCCTCTCCATTCACCCCTATCTTCTGTCCTCTCCCGTCCTTCCTCAACAGACATTCCTCCATTTTTAACGCCCCTTCTACCCCATCCATCCATCTCATCCTAGGACGCCCCCTCTTATTCACTCCTTCCACCTCTGCCTTCCTCACCTCTTTCACTAGTCTTTCTACACTCATTCTTTCCATGTGTCCAAACCATCCTAATACTCTTTCATCAACCCTACCTCCCAACTCCCTTTCCACCCCTGTTCTCCTCACCTCATTTTTCACTCTATCTAGCCTAGTAACCCCTATCATACTTCTCAGACATTTCATCTCAAACACATTCAAACTCCTCCTCTCTTCCTCTATTATGTTCCATGTTTCTGCCCCGTACAATGCTGTTGGCACAATAACTCCTTCATATAATCTCCTCTTAACATCCATTCCCAGATGTCTATTTCTTATTACACTTTTTAATCCACCAAGGCATTTACTCGCCTCTCTCAATCTACATTTTACCTCCACCCCCACTCCTCCCTTTCCTGTCACATTCGCACCCAAGTATATAAAACTATCCACTTACTCCAGTCTCTCTCCCTTAATGCTCACTTCCAGCCTGCTGCCACTCTCTCCCCTTGTACATCTCATCACCTTACTTTTGCCCACATTTATCTTCAGCTTCCTTCTTTCACACACCTTCTCAAACTCTGTCACTAACTTCCTCAATCCCTCCTCTGATACTGCCACAAGCGCAGTTTTGTCAGCAAATATCAATTGGCTTATTTCTCACTTTTCTCCATTTTCTTTAACCATCTCCAACCCCCTACCCACTACCCTTGCATTCACCTCTCGCACCATCCCATCCATGTATAGATTGAACAGCCAGGGCGACATAACACATCACTGACGAAGTCCCACCTTTACCTCAAACCATTCACTCTCTCCATTTCTAATCCTATCACAAGCTCTACTACTCTCGTACAACTCTTAACTGCTCTTCACAGCTTTCCTCCTATTCCATATATCTGCAGTACCTCCCACAGTGCCTTCCTGTCTGTCCTGTCGTAAGCCTTTTCCAAATCCATAAAATCCCAAAAAACATCCCTGCCTTTTCCTATAGCTTTCTCACATATCTGTCTTTCCACAAAAATCTGACCTACACAACCCCTACCTGTGCTAAAACCACACTGTTCCTCACCAATTACTCCCTCTGTTCCTCTCCTAATCCTCTCAATCAAGACCCTCCCATAAGCCTTCCCAACTACACTCAACAAGCACTACTACAATCACACTTGTCCCCCTTTCCCTTGTAAAGCGGAACTATACAGGCACTCCTCCAGTCCTCCGGCACTCTACCCTCTCTTAAACAAATATTAAACAACCTCACCAGCCAGTCCACCATAACTGTGCCTCCTTTCTTCAGATATTCTGCATGGCATCCATCCAATCCAGGTGCCTTACCTGCTCTCATCATCTTAACAGCTGCTTTCACTTCATCCTTCCCTATTTCTACTCCATTTTCCTCACTCATCACTCTCATTTTCTTAGTGCTTCCCACTGCAGCTACATTTTCCTCCCTATCCTCCTTCACATTTAGCAACTCCCTAAAATACTCTGCCCATCTTCCCCTTACTGCCTTCTCTTCCATCATCATCTCTCCATCTGCACCTTTTACTTTTCCTTCTCTACTTGGCTCACCTCCTCCTCCTCTTTTAATTTCTTTCCAAAACATTTTTTTATTACTTTCAAAAATTTCTGTCATACTCTTACCCCATTTCACATCTGCTCTCCTCTTTGCTTCCTTTGTCTTATGCTTAATTTCCCTTCTCTTTACCTCGTCCTAATCTTTAGTCAATCTATGAAAGCCTGCTTATTCTCTTCTACACCCTTCTTTGCTTCCTCATCCCACCACTCAGTATCCTCCCTTCTATTTCCTCCCGCCCTCCTTATTCCACACACCATCTTTGCACACCTTATGACTCCCTCCTTGAATCATCCCCATTCCTCCTCCACTCCTAGTTCTACTCTATCCTTCACTACCTCCCACTCTTCTCTCACCTTCTTCTTGTACTCATTCTCATTTTCTTTCTCATTTAAGCAGTTCACTCTAAGTACCTCCCTACCTTCTGCCCTTTTTCTCTTTCTCCACCTATTCTCCACTCTCAATTTACCTTCCACCAGAAAATGATCTGATATTCCCCCACTCTCTCCCCTTAGAATATGTACATCCTTAACTCTTCCTACCATACTCCTGGTCACCACAATATTGTCCATTAACGCTCTATCTGCCACCCTTCCATCCACCACCCTCTCCCATGTGTACTTATGCTTGACTTTCTTCCTAAACACTGTATATGCTATCATCAACTCTCAAGACACATCTCCACCATCAATTCTTCACTACGATTTTTTACCTGGAACTCCATACTTCCCAATCACTTCGTCTATTGGTTTGTTTATTACCCTAGCATTAAGGTCTCCCAATACAACTACATTGACATTTCTCCCTAATCCCTCTATGTACTCATTTAAATCTACCCAAAAATCCTCCCTTTCCTCTACGCTCTTCTCACTACCAGGTCCATACGCACTTACGAAAACCCACATCTCCCTTCCCAGCTTCACCTTCATCCACATCAACCTTGAAGAAACTTCCTTCCACTCCACTACACGCTTACCTATCTCTTCACTTACTAGCATAGCTATCCTTTCCCTCGTCCCCTCTTCACTCCTGAGTACCTCCCAACTACACTCCCAAACTCACACTCGCCCCTCCCTTTCATTTTAGTTTCACTCAAAGCCAGCACATCCATCTTTCTTCTCACAAACATACTGCCTATCTCTTCCCTTTTACTCTCATCTGTACCACATCCATGCACATTAAAAGACCCAAACCTTAGGGTACTAGTTGGAAAACTCCCAGCCCCTCTTATGCCTTTAATTTTTTTAAGAATGTCCCCTTTGGGGCTATAGGTAGTAGGACTCCTAATCCCATCCCCCGTCCCGTTTTTTGTCGCCTTTTACGACTCAAATGGAAAGACTTGGTGGTAGCATTCTTTTCCTCCACCACAGGGTAGGCGAAAAAAAGGAAATGAATATTCAGAGAAATGGTGCAGGACAGTAACAAAGGGTTTGGGGACAGCATAACGGAGGGACAGTCGTAGTATAATAGTGTCATCATTTCTCTATGAACAGAGTTTTCCTCTATCACAGACAAAATGATGTGTGCCTCTGGTCCGTAGGGGCGCCCTATATAGACCCTAAAGTATCAACTGCATGCTACTTTGCCACAATAGCATGGAGCCAATACCTCAGACGGGTATTATAATATAGATAATAATAATAGATAAAATAAACATAAATAGGTAAAGTTAATACACAAGTAGATAAATAGTAAATAATGATAAATTGACAGATAAATAATAATAAATGATAAAATAATAAACAAACAAATAAACAAATAATATAAAACAAATGGCAAGCTTTACAGCATCTTGGTCAGGTGTTTATCTAAACGAATATTAAAGCTTCGAATTGAACTACATTGCACTGCCTCTGAAGGAAGTTTATTCTACTTCCTTTCCCTTTGTCCTAGCCGTACAGTGTAGCAAATGAGTTTGTCGATACTTTCTGGTGTAGAACAGTCTTGGTATTGGGCAACAAAGACGCAGAATTTTCCTTGTGTTCAATTTTGCCACGAAAGAACAAGAGAGTCTTTTTGTTTACTTCCGATACGAAGAATTTCATCAGCTGATGGTTTTCATTTTTAAATGTATTGTGGAAGTCTATTGTAACAATAGGGGTTAAGGAATCTAATCACACTTGGACGATTTAATATTCTGCAATAGATTAAATCCCAGTTTATTCAGGTTATAAGGAATCATCCTCTACTTCATGGTTGGCACTCTCCCGTCCCTAATTTAGCCGCTGACCATCGACCGAGAGAAGGGGGCGATACGTGTGCAGTGACACCTTAATGAGGCATCACTGTGTGGCAAGCCTTCGCCCAGGGCAGACCCTCCCATCCGGTCCTCCTCTAAGTCGCACGCAAAGGCACACACACACGAAGGAGCACATGATGAGGATGACTACCCATATGCGTGACCGGGGCACGCGTCGGCACTCAAGAGTAACCCAAATGGGTTTAACCCGTGCATCTGGGGCTTAGGTTACGCGTGTCGCGGTACGTTATTGTCTATTTTCAAATCTTTAACTAGTTTCCTCTCATATCCGAACCGCCGTTGCCCGGATATCGTCATTATCCGAACAGTAGTAACAACAGCGAGGGGCAGTTACATAAAGGACCATGCAGCAGGAACAGCAGCGTAGAGCAGCTGTGTAAAGGACAATACACCAGGAACACCCGTGGGGAGCAGTTAACAAAGGACCATGCAACCGTAACAGCAGCAACGTCAGCAATAGCTGCACTGAGGACAGTGAAGGAGTTGTACCACTCTCTATTGCGCTCTGGAGGCAGTTTTGTTTGTAAGCGAGAAAATGATAACGACTTTACAAAATGATGCTCAGAATTTTGTCTTTTAGATACAGGTTTCAGAGTCAGTATTTTAAATGAGGTTATTAGTTCTTTGTGTGTGTGTGTGTGTGTGTGTGTGTGTGTGTGTGTGTGTGTGTGTGTGTGTGTGTGTGTGTGTGTGTGTGTGTGTGTGTGTGTGTGTGTGTGTGTGTGTGTGTGTGTGTGTGTGTGAGAGAGAGAGAGAGAGAGAGAGAGAGAGAAAGAGAGAGAGAAAGAGAGAGGAGAGTGAAAGATTGTACTCTTACGTACTTGTGTTCGTGCCTTTTGAGTGTATGTGTGTGTTTGTGTGTGTGTGTGTGTGTGTGTGTGTGTGTGTGTGTGTGTGTGTGTGTGTGTGTGTGTGTGTGTGTGTGTGTGTGTGTGTGTGTGTGTGTGTGTGTGTGTGTGTGTGTGTGTGTGTGTGTGTGTGTGTGTGTGTGTGTGTGTGTGTGTGTGTGTGTGTGTGTGTGTGTGTGTGTGTGTGTGTGTGTGTGTGTGTTTCTGGCAGCTTTACCCGTAATTCTGTATGTATGGGTGAACTCATTTCCCTTTCATATATAATCATGCCATATACGTTTTCCAACCGCTGCAATCGCATGAATTTTTCTTCTATTTTATTCCTTGACATAATGTACATATACTTTAAAATTCTATGCACGTGAATTTTATTTCATCTGGTATATAATTTTTTTCCTTTTTTCAATTGTGGGAAGCGTGCACGCGTTATTGTACCGTGACCACAATTACTTGCGTGGTTAAACTCGGTCATCAGGAGATTATTCGTTTAATTTTTGCTCCATTGTGGCCGCCATTAGAGGATTAGAGACACATGGGAAACTCATAAGCGATGGTTAATCTCAGTGCGCTTCCACTGCGGTTCGTCGGAGGTGGAACTCCGTGGGATGATGACTCAGGATGCAAGGATGATGTTCTCGTCTCTTTACTCCACTAGTTTCGTTTTTTTTTTTTTTTTTTTTCCTTCTTCCTATTTTCTTTTTTTCTATTTTTCTTCATCTTCTTCCTATTTTTCTTCCCCTTCTTCCCATTTTTCCTAGTCTTCTTCCTATTCTTCCTCCTCTTCTTTCTATTCTTTTTACTATTCTTCTTTTTTCTATTCTTTTTCTTCTTCATATTCTTCTTCTTCCACTTGTTCTTGTTCTTCCTCCTATACAGAACTTCCTATGGTGACGGTAGCTGGGGGCCCGTGTTCATAGTATTCATGTTTACATAAAAACTTCATAACCGGCATTCTTCTCAGAGTTACAGATATTCTGTTGACATCTCTACCTCACTAACTTGTGTATGTGTGTGTGTGTGTGTGTGTGTGTGTGTGTGTGTGTGTGTGTGTGTGTGTGTGTGTGTGTGTGTGTGTGTGTGTGTGTGTGTGTGTGTGTGTGTGTGTGTGTGTGCAAGTCAAAGGCATGTATCTACTCCCACCCATTCCACTCCCATCCACCACCTCTTCCCGCTCTATCATCTTAGCACCTCATGGATGACGGGTCATCCCTGTATCCTGCCCACAGTTTCATCTCCTAATCCCTCCATTCCCATCCCCCATTCTTCATTCTCCTTGAATCACAACAAGAAGACAGTAGTTACGCAACGGAGGAGACTAAACAAGGTTTCGTAAAAAGGAAAAAAATATATATATACAAAAACAGGTAATTAAGTCAGTTAATTGTCCGTTGTGGCCATTGTTAAGTCACTTCAGTAAAAGCCACGGTGTCCTTGTCGAGAGCCCATCTTTTTTTTTTTTTTTTTTTTTTAGAATATTAATAGGAAAAACCGTGTGAGAAGTGACCTTATCTTGTCCAAGCATCCGACCTCTGCTGGAGTTATTATCCTGAGTGGATCTTTTGTTGCTGTAACTGCTGTTACTGCTGTATGGTTCTTTGTACAACTGCTCCCCGTATTCCTGCAGCAAATCAAATGACATTCTATGTAAATAGTTGAAAAAACAAGATTTTATGCCATAGTGACTTTACGGCGGAAAAAATGAAATGGGCGGTATCACCGATTCATCGGAAGTTGAAGGAAAAATAGCCCAGTGTGATAGTGTGATAACGCTCTTAATGTGAATAAATGTAACCTGTACATAACTCGGTATCACTTTGTACACATTTGTTATATGTAACGTTATCATTCTAAGTTTGTTCTCGTTGTATGTGCAGCCAACTGTACACTTATGTGCGCTGGTGGCGTCACCGGAAACGTGCCGTTCTCGCATCCGCTTAGATGGGAGTTCGAATCCCGCACTCCTTTCCGATTCCCAGCAGTGAGTGACCTGCCCCAACAGTCCCATAACCGCATACAGGAAAGCTACTCAGCGCCTCCTGACGTAGACTCCTCACCTTCGTCTTCAAATGTACACCACATATGTTCTGATTTGTGATGGTTACTATTTAGTAAAAGTAATATAGCTAAGAAATGAGAAGGTGAGGAGGAGAACGGAGGTGGAGAGGGAGTTGGGAGATAGGTTTGATGAAAGAGTATTGGGATGGTTTGGACACATGGAAAGAATGAGTGAAGAAAGACTAGTAAAAGAGGTGTGGAAGGCAGAGGTGGAAGGAGTGAACATGAGGGGGCGACCCAGGATGAGCTGGATGGGTGGGGTAAAAGGGGCATTGGGAAGGAGGGGAATGTCTGTTGAGGAAGGACGGGAGGAAACAGAAGATAGGGGTGAAAGGAGAAGGGTTATGTATGGATTATGCTGTGATGAATGAGGAGTGGGTGGGGGAGAGAATATGCATGAGAAATAAACTGATGCAGCCCGAAGGGATTTCTCCCCGTCTTTTTCTTTTCTACATGAGGAGACGGAGAGGGGATCGCCGATTTAATGAAGCGGCCCTGCTGTGGATGTGCTGTGTCTTGCGACACTGTTTCTGACCTAGGGCAATGGACAAGATGCAGGGATGACCCGTAATCCAGGAGGTGCCAAGATAAGAGGGAGGGAAGATGGTGGAGGGGAGTGAAGTATGTCGGGGATGAAATGGGTGGGAGTGGTTTTTATTCTATTTTATTTTATCTTATTTATCATTATTATTTTTTTTTTTTTGTAAGATGGGAAAAGCCTTTGGTATATGTATATAATACAGCTAACATATTTCTCCGTTGCAATAAGATCAACATTACAAAGTGAATTCATTTGTGGTCATGGCGTTCCTTCCAGACTATTATTGCTGACGCCAAACGATTTTATTCAACTAAGGAATAATTGACGTGATTATGTGTTATGCTAGACTTAGCCTTTGCGTTACGATGTTACACATTACGAACTGTATGATGGGAAGCATTAGACAATATTTGTCAGCTTATAGGAAGGTCTCCCCGTAGCAAAAGGAAGCGAAAGTCATTGATGAACGAAAAGAAGTGAAAGGGAAATGAATGAAATGGGGTGAGGAAAAGATGAAAAGGTAGGAAAGTCTGAAGAAGGAATAAAAGGAGTTATAGAAGAAGGAGAAAATGGGAGAGAAAGACTGGAAGGAAAGAAGGTGGAAGGGAAGGAAAGGGTGGAGGTGGAAAACAAGATAGGAAGATGAAGAGGAAAGAAAAGGAGGAAGATAAGAAAAACAGGAGACAAGAGTTAGAAAGAAGAGTAAATGAGTAGTAAAATGAGCATAATGGCGAAGTGGGGGTGGAGGGTGGAGGATGGAGGGAAGGGGTGGAGGTGGGCAATCATTAATGGACCTAACGAGGAAAAGATGAAGATAATGAGGAGGACGAGAAGAAAGAGGAGAAATGGGAGAAGTTAGATGAGAAGGAGGAAGGTGAGGATAAGAAGGTGGAGGAGGAAGAAGAGGAGGAAACTGATGAAATAACGAGGGAAATGTGGTGATGGTTGGGAGGAGGAGGAGGAGGAGGGAAGAGGAATAGGAGGAGAAAGATCAACGAATGAACAAGGAAAGTGCCGAGGGCGACAAAGAGGAAGATGGAAGAGAAATGGGGAGAAAGAAGAAGAAGAAGAAGAAGAAGAAGAAGAAGAAGAAGAAGAAGAAGAAGAAGAAGAAGAAGAAGAAGAAGAAGAAGAAGAAGAAGAAGAAGAAGAAGAAGAAGAGGAGGAGGAGGAAGAATAGGAAGAATAGGAAGAATAGGAAGAACAGGAAGAACAGGAAGAACAGGAAGAACAGAAAGAACAGAAAGAACAGAAAGAAAAGAAAGAACAAAAAATAGAAAGAGAAAAAAGGAGGAGGAAGGGAAAAAGAGTAGAAATAGAAGGAAGAGTACAAAGAGGAGTAAGAGAAGAGAGAATAGAAAAAGAAAGAAGATTAGGAAAAGAAGAAAAATAGAAAGAGGAAGAAGAAAAAGTAGAAAGAGGAAGAAGAAAAAGTAGAAAGAGGAAGAAGATTAGAAAGAGTAGAAAAAAGGAAGAGGAGGACGAGGACAAAAAGGAGAAAGAGTAGAAAGAGGAGGAAGAGGAAAAATAGTAGTAAGGGTTGAAAAAGTGGAGGAGGTCGAAAAGAAGAAAGAGGAGGAGGAAGAGGAGGAAGAGGTGTTGGTCAAAAGTCAGAGAGTGAGAGAGAGGACATTTACAACTTAACTGGAGGATGACCTTTCGATTGCGATCATAAACACAATAATGAAATCTCCAATAGCGTCGAGAGTAACTTAATAAGGGCTGATTCGTAGCCACGATTCTTCTAGACTTTTTCTCCAGGAAGTCAACTAGAAAATGTCTTTGTTTATTTGTTGTAGTCTAGGCAGTCCTAGAAGAATCGAAACGTCACTAGTATGCAAGTGAACCCAGGTAATATGACCAGTGATTTGTTTTCTGTCTTGGGGTTACAAAAAAGTAATTGTATATGATTGTTCGTGTGAAGGATAACGAAAGAATGGGTGTTTGTGATGCAAGAGTGTTGCAGGTTTGGTAGGTTTGACCCAAAAGCAACGAAAGACGAGATGATTTTATGGTTCAGGTTCATTAAAAGCTGAGGGAGAAGAATTGGACCTCTTGTGGACTAGTGGGTCACTGGATCATGTGATGGTGATAGTGACGGTGAGGGTGATGATGATGATGGTGATATTGATGGTGACTGTGATGATGATGGCGATGCGAGGCCGACGGAAGCATAAATGGCGTCGACGTTATGACGCAACAGCGGTAATGAAGATGACGTCAGCGGAAACAATGACGATGATATCAAGAACGAAAACGAGAGGGACGAGGAGGAGGAGGAGGAAGAGGAGGAGAAGGAGGAGGAGGAGGAGGAGGAGGAGGAGGAGGAGGAGGAGGAGGAGGAGGAGGAGAAAACGGAGGAAAGTGACGAAGTGAAGAAAATGAGAAAGGAAAATAGAAGAACCAAAATAAGAGAAGAACGAGAAGGAGAGGAGGAAGATGATGGAAGGCGAAATGGAAAAGAATGGGGAAGAGAAAAGAGAACAAGAAGGAAAAAGAGGAGAATAAGGAAAAGGATAATGAGGAGGGTGAGAAAGGAAGTGGAATAAAAAGAGGAGGAATTGTGAAATAGAAGAGAATAAGGAGGAGGAGAGAGCACAAGAAAGAAAAGGAGGAGGAGGAGGATAATGAAGAGGAGAAGGAGGAGGAGGATAGGAAAGGAAGAAGAGGATGAGAAGTGGGAAAAATGAGAGGAAGGGGCGAATGAGAAAGGAGAAGGGAGGCAAGAAGGAGAAAGGAGGAGAGAAAAGGAGGAAGAAAGTGGGAAAGGAGGAGGGAAGGAAGAGGAGGAAGAGTGAAAAATGAAGGAAGAGGAGGTAAATGGTGCTATAAGTAACAGATATATAGAGATGGTTGACGTCTTAGTCATGTATATAACATCAATGATGTGAAGATGTCAAATATGATTATTCTATGACATTTGACAATATCTCATTTTACTTACAAGCTGAACACACGCAACTAGCACAGTGAAGAAGAAAGTGAGGAGTGTACGCCAGGAGGCGCTGAGTAGCTACGGACGAAGCTGTCACCTTTGTTCTGTTGTGTGCTTTAGGAACTGTTGGTACAGGTAACGCAGTCACTGCTGGGAATCGGAGAGGAGTGCGGGATTCGAACCCACATATTAGTGAATGGGAGTCCAGCACGCCTCCGATTACGCCACTAGAGCATATGATACACACGCGCAACTAGAAAGATTCTGATGAACTCTGATGTCAGCACCGAGCAATAATGTAACAGGATTAAGTGACTGGTAGTGCTGATTATCGTGCTGATGGGGTGACGTCATCATTAGTTACAGAATCGATGACGTCATCGGTTGGTGACGTCACTGTTAATGTCATCGATGACTTCAGGCCAGTTTCTATGATGCAACATCTTCCTGGATGCAGATCTAAGTATCTATGCAAGGAAGACCGGGTTTTACGACGAGGGGTTGTAAATTACAACCTGCTTCTTGGACCCAGCCTTCTTGGTGATGTCCAAGAATGCACCGTCTTGTGAGGTGTTGTAGTGTTCAGCGTTGTTGTTTTGTTGCTTGTTGTAGAATGTAGAGGTACCGTCTACCTCCTTACCCAAACCAACCCTCTTCCAGTCCTTCCCACTCCCTACTCCTCCTTCACCTCCCACCTCCCCCTACCAACTCTGTTCCAGTCCTCGATCTCCCCCATCCCCCTTTCCCCTTTCCCCTCTCCATTCTCCCCTCTCCCCTCCCCCTCTCCTCTCCCCCTCTCCCCTCCCCTCCCCTTCCCTTGTTGTAGAATGTAGAAATACCGCTACCTCCGTACCTATACCAATTCTCTTCCAGTCCTTCCTCCCCCCTCTCCCTCTCTCCTCCTTCCTCCCCCTCTCCCCCCTCCCAACCCCCTTCCAGTCCTCTCCCTCCCTCCTTCCCTCTCCCCCCTCCCCTCTCTCCTCCCCCTTCCCCACCCCCTCTCCCTTCCCAAAACCCACCTCCCCACCCCCCACGCTGCGCACCTACCACGTCAACTGTTTCCTTTGCTTTACTGCTTATGCAATTC
>NC_134819.1:37050574-37053074 GCF_046742065.1 Oratosquilla oratoria | reverse complement strand
CACACACACACACACACACACACACACACACACACACACACACACACACATACACATACACATACACACACACACGCACACACACGTGATAATCCTAAGCTGGAACAATACGTGGATTAAAATCTAAGTAAGACAATTGGAAAGTAAGCATATAGATCAAGCTAGGTATGATCCATTGGAGAATAAGAAACAGAACCCCCATGAGCGATGCTCCTTTCCTGTGTACTAAGATGGAAATAACCACCCTCACACACACACATGTACACACACACACACACACACACACACACACACACACACACACACACACACACACACACACACACACACACACACACACACACGCACGCACACACACACACACACACACACACACACACACACACACACACACACACACACACACACACACACACACACACACACACACACACGCAAGTACACACACACACACACACACACACACACACACACACACACACACACACACACACACACACACACACACACACACACATATGTAAAGGTTAGTAGGAAAGTTAGTTGGTGTGCAAAAGACAGCCGAGCTTGCAGTGCGGACAAGAGCCAGCATCGATAAAGGTTGAGGTGTTAAAAGTGGGGGCGGGAGGAGGGGGAGGAAGGGGGAGGGGGAAAAGCTGGGGGGGGAGAGTGCGAGGAGGAGGAGAAGTAGATGGTATCGGAGCGTGGGGACGAGCCCTTGGGCTTTATACTCTGGCTGCTGGAGTTCTGAGCGCCTGGGGGAAGGGGGGAAGGGAGTAGAGGGAAAGGGAGTACGAGGAGAGGGAGAGGGAGTACGAGGTGAGGGCGAGGGAGTACGGGGAGAGGGAGAGGGAGTACGAGGAGAGGGAGAGGGAGTACGAGGAGAGGGAGAGGGAGTACGAGGAGAGGGAGAGGGAGTACGAGGAGAGGGAGAGGGAGTACGAGGAGAGGGAGAGGGAGTACGAGGAGAGGGAGAGGGAGTACGAGGAGAGGGAGAGGGAGTACGAGGAGAGGATGAGGGAGTACGAGGAGAGGGAAAGAGAGTACGAGGAGAGGGAGAGAGAGTACGAGGAGAGGGAGAGGGAGTACGAGGAGAGGGAGAGGGAGAGGGAGTAGGGGGAGTAGGGGAGGGGGAAAGGGAGTACGGGGAGAGGGAGCAGGGGGAGGAGAAGGAAGTAGAGAGGGAGGGGAAAGGGAATAGAGAGGGAGGAAGAGGGGGAGAATGGAAGTGAAGGGGGAGTGGGGGGAAATGAAAAGGGGAGAGGAGGGAGAGGGGGGTATGGGGAAATAGGGAGAGGGAAAGGGAACGGGAGGTAGGGAATGGGTTTAGGGGAGAAGAGGGGATGGGAAGAGAAGGGAGGGAGGAGAAGAGAGGGAGGAAAAGGGAAGGGGGAAAGGGTAGGAGAAAAAGGTAAGGAGAGGGAGATGGGGAGGGGGAAATGGAGGGAGAGAAGGGGGAAGGAGAGAGAGATGGGTGGGGGAAAGTGGTGAGGGAAATGGTATGGAAGGAAACGGAAAATGGGAAGGGAAAGAGGAGGGGAAGGGGAGAAGGAAAAGGGAAAGGGAGGAAGATGGGGGCGAGAAAGTGGAGAGGAGGGAATAGGAAAAAGGGGAGGGGTAAGGAAGGTGGAGGAAAGAAAGGGAGGATGAGGGAGGTTGGAAAGGGAAGTGGATGGGAGGGAAGGGAATGGGGGAGGGGAGAGGAAGGGAGGGGAAGAGGAGGGGAATGGAAAGTAGGGGAAGGGGAAGGGAAAGGGGAAGGGTAGGAGGGAAAGGGAATGAGGGGGGATGGGAATGGGAGGTAGAGGAACGGGAGGGAATAAGGGGGAGCGGGCAGAGGAGGAGGAGGAGGAGGAGGAGGAGGAAGGAATAGGGAGGAGGGGAGGAAAGATGAAGAGAGGGGAAGAGAGGGAGGGAAGAAGGTGGAAAGGAATAGGGAGGAGGGGAGGGAAGAGGGAGAGAGGGGAAGAGAGGGAGGGAAGAGGGTGGGGAAGGAATAGGGAGGAGGGGAGGGAAGAGGAAGAGAGGGGAAGGGAGGGAAGGGGGTTCGGAAGGAATAAGGAGGAGGGGAGGGAATAGGAAGAGAGGGGAACGGAGGGAGGGAAGGGGTGGGAAGGAATAGGGAGGAGGGGAAGGAAGAGGAAGAGAGGGGAAGGGAGGAGGGGAAGGAAGAGGAAGAGAGGGGAAGGGAGGAAGGGAAGGGGGCGGAAAGGAATAGGGAGGAGAGGAGGGAAGAGGAAGAGAGGAGAAGGGAGGGAGGGAAGTGGGTGGAAAGGAGGTGAGGGGGTGACAGAAGACGGGTACGACAAACTAGATATGAAGAGAGAGAACGAGAGGAAGATAGGGTGGGGCAGGTTGGTATGGTATGGTAGGGTAGGGTATGTTTTGGTATGGTATGGTACATGGTATGATATATGGTATGGTATGATATATGGTATGGTATATGGTATGGTATGATATATGGTATGGTATATGGTATGATATATGGTATGGTATGGTA
>NC_134819.1:37023074-37030574 GCF_046742065.1 Oratosquilla oratoria | reverse complement strand
CTCCCCATGCCATGTCACTTATTTGCCTGTGACATGACTGACATAGGTGTCAAAGCCTTGATCACTATGACAACACATGTTGGTGCTGTACGTGTGCAAGGGGGTCTGGGGGGTGGGAGAGTGGGGGGGAAGGGAGGGGGGAAGGTGGGGGGGGGAGATAGAGGAGGTCAACCATGCTGGTGATCCAGGTCGCGCAGCTCCACTGGGGCTCGATCACGTGATCAATCATGATGAGTGGGAGTAGAGGGGGAACATGTGTGTTCCACGGCTACCGGCGCCAACAAGGAGTATTGATATCGTAGTTACGTTATCTCAAGTCTCGTGTCAGGGTGATTGGTGCCACTAGAGCCTTCATTTCTTTGAGTGCCTAGCCTTTCGCTTACGAGCCGCATGTATTATCGTGCTGATTAACTCTAATGAACTGATTCTAATCAATGTGACTGCTTCCTGGAGTTTTAGTACCCTGTTATCTTCACCTTCTTCAAGTCTTTGGTGCTTTTGTGCGGTTGACGGGGGGAGGGGGAGGGGGGAGGAGGAGGGGGAGGGGGGCAGGCTGTTATCTTTATCATTGCTATCACCATTACCAAGACTATAAGGACTCAGAGTCTCTTCTAGGAATCAAACGTTTTTTTAACAAAAGTTATTGTATTGTGCTCTACTGAACTGCATTGCATTGTTTCGTATTTTTGTATTTTGGATTTGTTAGAACTATTCAATAAGAAAGTGGGTGATGATATTTTTGAACCACCCTGTATTGTATTGCACTGCATCATACTATATTGTGTTGCATTGTATTGTACTGTATTGTGATGTATTGTATTGTATTGTATTGTATTGTATTGTATTGTATTGTATTGTATTGTATTGTATTGTATTGTATTGTATTGTATTGTATTGTAATGGATTGTATTGCATTACATCGTATTGCAGTGTATTAGATCGTATTGTATTGTATTGTATTGTATTGTATTGTATTGTATTGTATTGTATTGTATAGGTTGATGACACTTTTGGATCACCCTGTAAATCTACTACACCTCCATTGTACATACAGTAGTCTGTAAATAAATCCCAATAGCTTAAACTCCGTAATTTTTTAACTGTCATTTTAACCAGAAGAGAATCAAGGTCTTTATTACTTCATTCATGATGAATTTATCATTCCATCTATTGTTGTTGAGGGGATAATACGAAAGTTAATAAAATCGCCTGGCGACAGCCTGAATAAAGGGGAAAGTGCCGTGCTGTAGGTAAGGATGTTAGGGTCAATTTCCGGTTAACTTTAATCAGATTATAGAAATGTTTGGTGTGCAAAGCCATCACCAAAATTGTCGCCACTGCCGCCATCACAAATATCATTACTGTCATCGTCGTCATCATCATCATCATCATCATCATCATCATCATCATCATCATCATCATCATCATCATCATCATCATCATCATCATCATCATCATCATCATCATCATCATCATCATCATCATCATCATCATCATCATCATCATCATCATCATCATCATCATCATCATCATCATCATCATCATCATCATCATCATCATTATCGTCACCACCATGAACTCTTCAACAAAACTATCACCACAGACATTTTCATCAACCACCACATCACCGTCATCGTCATCGTCATCGTCATCATCATCATCATCATCATCATCATCATCATCATCATCATCATCATCATCATCATCATCATCATCATCATTATCGTCACCACCATGAACTCTTCAACAAAACTATCACCACAGACATTTTCATCAACCACCACCATTATTACCACTACCATCTTCATCATGATCAGAGCTACCACCACTACCATCACCACCAACACCATCACTATCAGCATAGTCACCACCAACTCCATCTTTATCCACATCAGCATTACCCCCACTACCAAAGCCTTCACTACCACTTCAACAACTTCTATCACATTAACACTATCCACCACCACTACCAACAACACCGCCACCACTACCAATACTAACATCACCTACAACTACAAGAACAACATCCTCACCTTCACTATCGCCACCACCACCTTTATACTATCCCCACAATCGGTCACAACCACCACCATCACCACCAACACGAACGCAAGAGAGCTCTGCCGCACCATTGTTGCGGCACCAGCATGAGTTCAACACAAAGGAAGTCTACCGACGAAGGAACTGGCAAAGAAGACGAGACAAAAGACGGAGCAGAAACGGGAAGTGTGGAGAACCGAGGAAACACTTTTCTAACGAGGCGAGTAACAACACAAACGGAAAGAGAGGAAGAAGGAAGAAGAGGAGATGAAGGGGTGGGGAAAGGGGGGAAGGGGGGAAGGGGGGAAGGGGAAGCTTAGTGACAAAAGTTATTGACTCATGTTTCATTGACGGCAAACCCGCAGCCCCGCAGTAATCGACAACGGTCTTCGGCTCTCGGGGGCCCACCGTGGCTCGGTGGTACAGTGCGTGTCTGGTTACCGCATAGAGATTTCTGGGGCTCGAATTCTGGTCACGACATAGAGCTTAGGAATGAGACCCCAATCACTCTTCACTACAAACCTGAGGTGACCTGGGCATCACAACATCAGCTTCCTCCAAGTGACGTCACTGCAGTGGCCTACTGTGGAAGCCGTCTCTCGCGTTCATGAACTATTCCGGACCACCTACAAGGAACTGAGGTCCGGGTGGGTACCAGGCCCGTAAACAACGGAGAAAAGCTCCCTATTCCCATTCACACACACAACGCCCCTACAAAGTAGATCTCTTCACAAAGAAAAGTTGGACTGTTGTCTGTGCTGTTTTTGCGTACGTACTTAATCGAAATAGGATTAGAGCTTAATTCGTGCGTTCCCTTTCTGTGCGTGTGTGTGTGTGTGTGTGTGTGTGTGTGTGTGTGTGTGTGTGTGTGTGTGTGTGTGTGTGTGTGTGTGTGTGTGTGTGTGTGTGTGTGTGTGTGTGTGTGTGTGTGTGTGTGTGTGTGTGGGTGTGTGTGTGTGTGTGTGTGTGTGTGTGTGCGTGCGTGCGTGCGTGTGTGTGTGTGTGTGTGTGTGTGTGTGTGTGTGTGTGTGTGTGTGTGTGTGTGTGTGTGTGTGTGTGTGTGTGTGTGTGTGTGTGTGTGTGTGTGTGTGTGTGTGTGTGTGTGTGTGTGTGTGTGTGTGTTCATGGTCATAAATCACGTGTTAGAATCGTGATCGACAACTAAGATAAAATCTTAAAGGTCAGGTTGGTTGATTTATTGATCTATTTATCAATTTATTTATTTGTTTTTAATTTATTTATTAGTTTGTTTATTTCTATCATTACTTTTTCTAATACTACTATTATGATCATTATTATCATTCTTACTATTATTTTTTCATTTATTTTATTTTATTTTAATTTATTTTACTTTATTTTATTCTATTTTTCATTTCATTTCATCAATTCTGTTTTATTTCATTTTATTTAATTTTATTCTATTCTATTCTATTTTATTTTGTTTTATTTTGTTATTTTATTTTAATTTATTTGATCTTATTTCATATTATTTTATTTTGTTTTATTTTGTTTCATTTTTTTCTATTTTATTTTATTCTATTTCATTTTATTCTTTTTTATTATTTCATTTATTTTTTTAATGGGGATGATGCGGAGCATGAAAAGAAAATGGGTGGAGTAAGTAGGAAGGTCACTGGGATGATAGGTCAAATGTTTTGCAAAAATAACGAAAAGGTAAGGTTAATGAAAAATGGCACACAACCAAAATGGATTTTGCACACTGGTTCAATGGGAGGGAATGGAAAACTCGTAGGCTTTGGTGAATCAAGTTTGAGAAAAAAAATTATTAATGAAAAAATAATAACAGTGATAGTAATATATGATAAACAAATAAACATATGAATGAATAGCTAAGTATATAGATAACCAGATAAATGAATGATTAATTGATGAATTTATAACCTAATAAGTGATAAATTGATAAATAGATGAGTTAACAAATAGGTAACTAAATAAACAAGTAATTGGTGATAAATATGTAAATAAGCAATAAATCAATAAATAGATGAGTTAACAAATAAATGGGTTATTAAATAAACAATTAATAGATAGTAAATATATAGACAGATAAATGAATAATGAAAGAAATAATTGAATGAATAAGAAATGAATATATAAAAAATATTCACGATTTTCCTATGGAAAATATAACCATATATTTTTTTCTGAACACATGAAATAAACAGATAAATTTATAAACAATAATTCACTACAGGAAGAAATATGTAATAAATATATAAGCGAACAATCGGATTAGATAAGCAAAGAGATAGCATTAATGAATAAAAAGTTAATAAATTGGAGAATTAATGAACACTTTAATCACAATTAGATTAATGAGTAAAACTTAGAAATTAAATATATGACTGTAATATCATGAACTGATTATAATGAATAGACAAATACATAAATGGCCAATTCAATTTATAGACATATTCAAATAAATAGACAAATGAAATAACGTAGAGAGGTAGATAGACAGACAGAGAGACAGACAGACAGACAGACAGACAGATAGACAGACAGAGAGACAGACAGACAGACAGAAAGACAGAGTGAGAGAGAGAGAGACAGACAGAAAGAGAGAGAGAGAAGGAGAGAAAGAGAGATAGAGACAGAGGGAAAGAAAGGGGGTAAGGTGCGGGGGGGGGGGTAAGGTGAAGGAAGATGTCTTCCCCTTGCCGAGAATGGATCATGGACGAGACGGAGAACGTTACGACGGAACATAAAACTCGAGGACCGACAGACAGACAGACGGATGGACAGAGACCCCTAGAAGGAGTTCCTGGAAGACGAGCCCTCTGGAAGGAGCTCCCGGAAGGCGTTCCTAAAAGAATCTTCTAGAAGGGAGAGACCTCCGGAAGAAAATCCTGGAAGGAGAGTCCTCTAAAAGGAGCTTCTGGAAGGGGAGAGGCCTCTGGAATAAGAAATTCTTCCTTCTGCAGCGATTTCAGAAACTTTTTTGAAAGACAGACGGGCCGAGAGACAGACCTCTGGAAGGACCTTCTGGAAGACAAGCCCTCTGGAAGGAGCTCCCGGAAGGCCTTTCAGGAAGAAGCTTCTGGAGGGGGAGAGACCTCTGAAAGGAGAAGTTTTTCCTTTCTGCAACGCTTTCAGAAGCTCCTTCGACGGACAGATGGACGGAGTGTGACGTTTAGAAGGAGCTCCTAGAAGGTCCCGGGAAGAAGATATTCTTTCTGCAGCGCCTTCAGGATCTTCGGTAGACAGGCGGAAGGTCAGAGGCCTCTGAAGGGAGCCCCTGAAAGAAGAATTTCTTCCTTCTGCAGCGCTTTCAGAAGCTCCTGGAATGTCCCTGGATGGGTTTCCTCCTTCTGCAGTGCCTTCAAGAGCTCCTTCTCTGTCGACCTTGGACCAGGAGGACCCACCCTCAAGTTCCTGAAGAAGAGAATATCGAAGGAACTTCATCTCTCAAAAACTTCTGCCTAAATTTCCATGATAATAACACGTATATTAACCCTTATACACCGCTGGTAAACGAGATATCCCATAACCCTTCCACTACCGAAAGGGTGCCAAGGAGACGAATAAAATAGCTTGACGGCAGGTTGATTAAAAGGAATAGTACCACCAAGTACTCAAGGGGGAGTTAATTTAGTTATCATCGTAAATCCACCTTATAATTCAACGCGTGTGAGGTTAGTTGCTATAGTTAACCTTTAAATCCGACCAAAGGAGGGTTATCCAAAGTGAATGAAATCGTCAGGTGACATTTGGTCTCATAACACAAATCTTAATTGGAAGCAACTTTTCAATACTGTGGAGGTATTTCATAGATTTATATTTTCGCTAGCGGCCGAGAGGTGGCCCACATCTAAACTCACTCCCTTTGTCAGCTGCGGCATGCAGCTGGGTATTTTAGGCCGATGTTTGGGTCGCCTCCCCGCCTGGCTAAGTCTGTCGGGAACCAACGCGACATAGCCCGCGTATTGCTCCATCAAAGTATCGTAATGCTGAGGTTAGTCATTATGTTGAATGAAATTGTCTGGGGTTGTTGAAAGCAAAACTGTACTTATCTGTCTATTTGTTTATTTGTTTTTTTCCCACTTATTTATTTATTTATTTATTTATTTATTTACTCATTAATCAATGTACTTACCTATTTGTTTATATTCATGAGATCATTCATGTATTCATCTATTTATTTATCTTTTCATTTATTTATTCATTTATATTCATCAAATTATTTATCTCTTTATTTATTCATTAATTTATTTATTCATCTATCTATCTATTTGTTTATTTATCTATTTTTTTCTACTTTTATTCATTTATTTACTTATTTATTTGTTTATCTATTTATATATTTATCTATTTCTTTATCTATCTATATATTCATCTATTTCTTTATCTGTCTATTTATTTATTCATTCACTTGTTTATAACAAATTCAAATGTACCATCACGCAGTTGATGTTCTACTCCTCGCGAGTGGTGACTAACTAGCTAGCTACTGTAGCTAACTAGCTAAGTAATCCGTCTATGAGCGTTGTCTTGTTAGATATTCTGTATGTCGGTAAACAATTTGATTCAAGTTAGGTAAAAATAAGATAAATTCACAAAAGGGTAACCGGCAATGAAATGTTTACAACGGTCACGTGATGTAGGCAAGGTCATCATAGTAAGACAGAAGGGCAGGACTCGTAGTAATATATTTAAAAAGAACAAATTCAGATTAGAAAGAAATGGAGAAGAACTGGTTCACCAAAGGAGGGTTTAACGAATGGAATAGACTTAGTAACCATGTAGCGAGTGCTGAAATAACTGATTGTTTTAAAAGAAGGTTAAATAACTTTATGGATAGGGATGACAGCTGGTAATGGACGTGGAACTGCCTAGTGTGGGTCTTATGGTCTTTTTCAGTCTCCTCCATTCTAATGTTCTTATACTTGGCTACGGTCGAAACCGTCATCTTTGGCTTACATGCCCTGACAGCCAGAGCAAACGACAGTCATCAGTTCCAGTAAAAGTGACGACAGTACTGCAGCTTTAGAAGAAGCTGCAATGGCAGCAGCAGCAGCAGCAGCAGTGGGAGCAGTTGCCTTACCATCAACATCACCATCACCATCATCATCAGCAGCAGGACCGGCGGTGGCATCAGCGTGGGGGTCTATGCAAATGCTGTGGAGACTTTATGTAGGCGCTGGAGTGTGTGAGTGACAGGCACCGCCCCCTGCCAATAAAACACTGCCCTCATTACCAACCACGCCGCCACCGCCACCGCCAACCACCACCGCCGTCACCGAAACAGTCCCCGCCGCGCGGGCCACCGCCGACATAAGTACAGTGCTACTGCGGACATTACAATCTGTCCCACGTTGCTATCAGTGCAATTTAGACATATATTTCGTTGTTTAGATTTCTATGTAATCTATATACATTAATTCTCTTATCTATCTATCTAAATACCGAGGGCTTTTTCCCCCTTATAAGGGAGGTAGC
>NC_134819.1:37008074-37018074 GCF_046742065.1 Oratosquilla oratoria | reverse complement strand
AACAAATAAGAATATATAAATAGATGAATGAATAAATCAACAAATAAATCAACAAATAAACTTAATCAATTTATTCATTTATTTATTTGATTGCTATTATTTGTCCGTTTATTATTATTTGCTTGATTTTCTTTTATCATTAGCTCTCTGTTAATCTATTATTATTTACTATTTACCTGTTTGTTTATTATTTAACAATACCTATGCATTTATTTATTCTATTATTATTTATAATATAATTGTTATTATATATCTTCATTTGTTTGTAATTATTGTATTTTTTTCCACATCCGACCTAGTTATGGACCAAAAGGTCGCCTGTCGGCATGCTCCGCCTTTGTAATCCTTTGTAATAAATAAATGAATGAATGAATGAATGAATGATTAAATCAATCAAATTATTAGGTACACAAAACTGACATCTTTACAATCTTGAGTCGCGCATGTATTACAGAAGCTTTTACAGGTATTGGCAGAAGCTGACAACGAATAGCACAAGTGTTGGACCAGTGGTTCTTAACCCTTGGGTCACCAAGGATTTGTGGACTTATTATTTTCCCAATATTCCTGTTCAAAATATTATCAAAATATTAATCCTGACGGTAAAATTCCTAAGTCAATATCATCTATGATTTTCTTGTTTCTGTCTCACGTTTTTACAAGCACAAGTATTTTATCATTTAAATAAAAGTGTTTATGAAGGAGGTAAGGGTCGCCATGGGGAATCTGGACAAGATTTTGGGTCGGAGCCAAAAGAGGTTAAGAACGACTGGTCAAGACGCTCCAGGGGTCAACTTGGGACAGACGGTGACAGGAGAGACAGGTATTTATGTCTGGTGATGAAACAGTCCCCTAGGTGACAGCATCTATAGTCTGCCAGGGAGTCCGTTCAGGGTGTTGCATAAGTCGTGGTTTACTACTAACCATTCCACAAAATCAACCTTAGTATATGCCTCTCTCACTCTTATTTCCCATCTTTATGCTATTTGACGAGATAAACACCATATGAGGACGGAGCCTTTATTTGTACGACGTTTCGCTTATTACAGCTTTTTCAAGTACAAGTTGAGATACAAATGCTTGAGATTAAATAAGGGGAAAGGAGGGAACAGGGAGAGAAAAGGGGGGGGAAGGAAGAGGAGAAGGAGGAGGAGGAGGAGGAGGAGGGTTGGGGGATTGGACACTGGGAAAGGATGAGAATGCTGGCCCAAACGTCCGAGGGCGAAATGTCCACAAAGGGTGGTTTAAATATTTAATATTTTTGCTATTTGATTGTTTTTGTATTCTGTATATATTAAAGGAAGATATATAGAACAATGATTGACTATATTATGACAAATAAGATTGAAGGTGAAAGAAGTAGACGAGGAGATATGGGAGAATTTCTCGCCTTAACGTTTCGACCCGCAGGGTCTTGATCACAAAGCTAGGAGCTTTGTGATCAAGACCCTGCGGGTCGAAACGTTAAGGCGAGAAATTCTCCCATATCTCCTCGTCTAATTCTTTCACCTTCAATCTTAAAGTACAATGAGTATCACTTTTTGGGGTTATAACCATGATTTGGATATACTATATGACACATGAGAGCGTTTTTTCTCCCATGTTGCCAGGCCGAGGTGTCACAAGTGAGACAGGTGGGATGGGGTATAGGTAATCGCTGTTATAATCCTAAAACTACATACAAACTTAAAAAATAAAATAGCACATAGATGGGAAATAAGAGGAAGAGGCATCTACGAGTACTAAGGTTGATATGGCAGAATGGCTCACGACGTATGCCAAACCCTGAACGGACTTCATGGAGCGCATCCCTAGACCCTTATATATAATGTGTTACCATAGCAACGTATGCCGATAAGAGACCTTTCGTTCCATAATAAGGTTGAATCGTAAAATAATAAATTGAAAAAATCTATATAAAATAGAATAAAAAATATGAAAATAGAAAATGAAATAAGAAAATAAAATTAAATGAGATAAACTAAGCAAAAATATATTAATCAAAATAAACTAAATAGTATAAGATAGAATGGAAAGAAAATTAAATTGAATAAGTGAAATGAAATAGAGTAGAATGAAATATTAAATGAATAGAAGTAGATTAATAAATAAATAAATGAATATACAAATAAACAAATAGATAAATAAGTAGACAAATAGAAAATAGATAAATGAATAGATAGATAAATAATTAAATAAATAAATAGATAAATAAGTAAATAGATAAGTAAATAAGTGAGTAAAAGAATAAATAATCAACTAAAAAACAAGTAAAGTAAATAAAGATTAAAAAGTACTAAACCATTTTGCTGTTTATCCAATTTCATTTTAAAACTTTGCACTCAATTACATTCGATCCTGTCGGCTCCAAGCTGATTACGCGATTGGCTGGGAAAATGATTTCTACGTACTTGAGTGTTAAATCTATGTCCCGACAGCACAGCGGAGTCTCTCATTTCAACCCTCCTACATTTACCTAGCACTACTCCTTCTCTCCCTCATTCGTATTCATTTATACTTATCTGCCTAATAGCCCTATTACGAATAACTCCTTCATCACCTCAACCCTCTGGGCCTATTCCAAGTATTCAGTCTCAACTCTTAGGGATAATTCCAAAATTCTTCAGTTATTCAACTTTTAGAGACAATTTCAAAAATCTTCAGCCTCAACCCTTTGGGCCAATTCCACAAGTGTTCAGCCTCAACTCTTTGGGTTAATTCCAGAAGTCTTTAGTATCAACCTTTTGGGCCAATTCCAGATTTCTTCATCCTCAACCCTTAGGACCAATTATACAAGTTTTCAGCCTTTTGGCTAATTCCAGTAATCTTCAGCATCAATCCTTTAGGCCAATTGCAGAAGTCTTCAGTCTCAACCCTTTGGGCCAATTCTAGATGTCTTCAGCCAACCCTTTGTACCAATCCAGATGTCCTCGGACTCAACTCTTTCACCCAATTCCATAAGTCTTCAGCCTCAACCCTCTGGACCAATTCCAGAAGTCTTCATTTTCAACCTTCTGGGCTAATTCCAGAAATATTCAGCCTCAACCCTCTGGGCTAATCCTAGAAGTTATCGGCCTCGACCTTTTGGGGCCAATTCCAGAAGTTTTTACCCCAACACTTTGGCCCAATTCTACAAGTCTTCAGCCTTAACCCTTTAGGCTAATTCCAGAAGCCCTTGGCCTCAACTCCTTGGGCTAATTCCAGAAGTCTTCAGCCCCCCTTTGGGGCAAATCCAAAAGTCTTCAGCCTCAGCCCCTCTGGGCCAATTCCAGAAATCTTCGGTGCTAACTCTTTGGGCCAATTCCAGAAGTTCCTTTGTGTCAATTTCAGAAATCTTCGATCTTAACTTTTTGGACCAATTCAAGAAGTCTTCAGCCTCAACCTTTTAGGCCATTTCCAGAAGTCTTCAGCCCCAGCCCCTTGAGCCAATTCCAGAAGTCTTCAGCCTCAACTCCTTTTGGGCCAATTCCAGAGATTTTCGGAGTCAATCCTCTGGACTAATTTCAGAAGTCTTCGGTGTCAACCTTTTGGGCCAATTCGAGAATTTCTCAGCCTCAGCCTTTTTGGGCCAGCTCCAGATATCTTTAAGCCAATTCCAGAAAATTTCTGTCTTAACCCTTTGGACCAACTCCAGAAGTCTTCCGTCTCAACCCTTTTGGCTAATTCCAGAAGTCCTTGTCCTCAAACCTCTGAGCTAATTCCAGAAGTCTTCGGGCTCTACCTTTTGGGCCAATTCCAGAAGTCTTCGGGTTCTACCTTTTGGCCCAATTCCAGAAGTATTCGGGCTCTACCTTTTGGGCCAATTCCAGAAGCCTTTTATCCTCAACCCTCTGAACCAATTCAAGTAGGCTTTATCTCAACCCTTTGATCCAATTCTAAAAATCTTCAGATTCAACCATCTGGGCCAACTCCTGAAGTCTTCAGTCATCCCGGAGGAAGACCCCAAAGCGTCCCTCTCGCCCCCGGACGCTCCAGAAGCTCTGGAAGCTTCTTTCTGTACTATCTCCCCTCACCAGCCTTTCCCCCTCTTACATCTCCCCTCACTTGCCTTCCTCGGGAATAAAGATACTTCCCTATTGGGGAACCCCCACAAATTGGGAAGCTTCCAGTATTCGAAAAGGAAAGTAAATACATTGTCACGGCTCCATGTAACTCCAGTGGGTCTTTTGGGGGTTTCTTAAAGGAAGAGGAGACCATCGTCTCACCTCGAAAACCGTTACCTTCAGTTTCTGTTCCCCCATCTCTTCAGATCATCTTTCCTTTCCTCTTTCTATCTTTCTCGGGAGTCATACACACTCCCATCTCCTCCCATTCAATCCCATTCCGTCTAATTTAGCAAATAAACCCACAATCTACCTAACTGTTATCTCGATCCTCAACATGATGAGTGGTTTCTTCCTATACAAGGCTCTCACTTTTGACGAATGTTTCCCACTCCCTAACACACTTCCACCTCCCCGCCCCGCCCTCTGTTCTCAAACTTCCCACAAGAACCATCTCACTCCACAGAACCTGCCTCGTGTCCAGCAGCTCCCTCTGGTTCTTATTCCTACAGATCTCTTCTATTGCCTTCCTTTATTGATTTTTTAATTCAATTTTTTAACTTTTTATTTTTGTTCCCCCTTTTTTTTTATTTCTCTTTCTCCCCTCGCCCTACAGCATAAAGATCGTCGGATCCCACTTTCCTCCTCCTCCTCTTCCTCTTCCTCCTCTTCCTCTTCCTTCGCCTCCTCCCGTTTACCTACCCTTCTCCTCTTCTTCTCCCTCTATTCCCTTCTTATCTGCTACATTCTGTTCTCTCCCTTTACTACCTTTCAGTTCATGTTCGCACCATTTCTTCTCTTGTTATGTTTTATTTTTCTTATTTTCCTCTGTCTACTCCTTTACTCCTTGTTTTCTCCTCCATTTTATTGTATTTTATCCTTTTATCTATCTGTCCATATATCTACTGTTATTCTCTCCTGCTTTTATTTCATCATTATTTTCATGAATACAGAGGTGACGATAAAACATGATTTTCAGCCTATGATTTTTCTTCTTATATCTTATATTCATTTTTGGCATCTTCCTCTTTTCCTCTTTCTTTTGTCCTTCATCATCTCCTCCATTCCTTTCTTCCTCGTCCTCACTTCCCTTGCTCTCCCTCCGTCGTTTCTTTCAGACTTCCCATCCCTCTTCTACATTTTTTTATTTTTATTTTTTTTAGCGGCTCCCCGTCTCCCTTCTCCCTCTTTCATTCACATTCTTTCTCTCTTCTTAATCCCCTCTGTCACTCTCCCTACACCCATGAAATCCTTCCCATCGTCCCCCCTCCCCCTCCTCCCTGTCTCTCCCACGATTGTACACTCCCCTCTTATCACGACACTCCCCCCACCTCTCACTCTAGTATTTCCCTCTTCCCCGCCCAGCCTTCCCCCTCAGAGGACTCCCTCCGCCTCTCTCCTCTTCTTCCTCCTCCTTCTCCTCCTCCTCCTCCTCCTCCTCCTCCTCCTCCTTCCGCCCCCTTAATCTCCCTCTCCCCTCGGCCCCTCCCCTCACCTTCGCCTGTTTGTTTACGCAGACAAGAGCATAGCGAAACAATACCACCGTTTCTTCCCCTCGTTGCTTTCCTCAACCTTCCTTTCCTATCTCTCCATTTCCCTTTCCCCTTTCTTCTCGGCCCCTCTCCGCATTCCCCTCTGGCTTCCCTTTTCTTCCCTTTCTCGTGGTCCCCTAGCCAGACCCCTCTCCCTCTCCCTTTCCCTTCTCTTTATCACTCTGTATTTGGTCTTGCATGCTATTCCTCTTCCCTTGGTCCTATAAATTGGCATCATCCGCCAATGCAGTTAGTTTTCTCCATTCATTCGCCCCCTTGTTGACGTAGACATGAACGGCATCAATTTATCTTTAGGTTCACATGGAGAATTATTCCTTTTTTTTTTTTTTTGTAAAGGGTTTGCTGGTAACTCGTTGCTTTGTTGGTCTCTACAGCACAGGCTCCTGATCTCAACTGGATAAAACAGACTGATGCTCAGTCAGTTATTCTATCCATCGATCACCCATTTAGAGTCATTTCGAGTCCAGTGCTGAACAAAGGACTCTTGCAACATTTCCCTAAGTCACACGACTGCCACGTCACTCCTGCAAACTTTTCCATTTCGTGTCTCCACCTGTTGTCTGGTTTCCTTCTTCCAAGCATCCTACATTGCGGGGTTCAGTAAGTAACACATTTGCTCTCCCTTCTATTATCCTCCTCTCTGGTTACTTGTTCTGCACGATTCCACGTCCGTTCCTTAAGAACATAAGAGTATAAGAATGAAGGAGACTGCAAGAGACCATAACGCCTACACTAGGCCATTCCATGTCCATTATCACCTATCATCCCCATCCATAAAGTTATCTAACATTCTCTTAAAATGACCAATAATTTCAGCGCTCAGTACATGACTACTAAATATATTCCATTCCTAAACCATTCCACTGGTAAACCAGTTCTTACCTGCTTCCTTCTTGAACCTATATTTGTTCAATTTTAATCCATTACTGAGAGTCCTGCCCTGCCCTTCTACAATGTCTTCTTCTCTCTGACCCTGTTTGACCTCTTTTTTTCTATTGATCTCTCCATTGTCCTCCTTGCACTCCTTAGCATTCTCTCCATTGCCTTCGTTAATTTCCAAGTTTTATATTTGTAAACCATAGCTGAGATTATACAGTGATTATGTGTGCTGCGTTTTAGATCTACAAGTATAGATTATCTTATGATATTTCTACATTAGCCAAACATTTTCTGACCAATTGCAATATGTATTTTTATTTCATTGTCATGAATTTTAGTCAGTTTTAGTATTTAGCCTAAAAGAATTATACACTTCATTCTAGGGTTGAATATTACATTGGTTTTGTCCTCATTCTTTTTCAGACTTTCTTGAGAATTCTTGTTGAAGTCACTGAGCAGAGGTACTTGGTGGGTGAGAGTGGAGTGAAGTAAAAGGTGTTACTTCTCTTGTGGCTGATTCTGAGGAAAGATTGAAGGAATTGGTGACTGAGTTAAGAAGGGTATGTGAGAGAAAAAACTTTTATATATATATATATATATATATATATATATACATATATATAATATATATATATATATATATATATACTGTATATATATATATATATAATGTATATGTATATATATATATAAATCTTGGCGGCAGGTTTTCTTTTAAACATGTTTTGTTAAAAACAACTGCGCATTCGGCGATACAAAGCTTCTTAAGTAGACTTTCAAGTCTTCTGAACGTAGATTTCTGGTTTTCACAGGACAGACGGAATAATAAATTTCCAGTAGACATTAGGAGCTTTTGTTGAGAAAAAATGTACAGACGTTTCGCTAAACGGAGTTAGCATTTTCAATGTAATAGAGACAGAGAGTCCAGGACATAATAACATAGAATAAAAAGGCTCTAGGAGAGGTCACAACGTAAGACACGGGGGGAGGTCACGACGTAAGACACGGGAAGAGGTCACATTAAATGTGTGGGATGACGGGGGATTTTGTCACTGTGGGGCAAATGTCCGTTGAGGGCCAAGTGTCCTCTCTATGAGTCTGGCGGAACGTCGGAGAGGGACTTGGGTGTCGGTGTGATTGGAAGGTGTGTTGTTGTGGTTGAGAGGGCTACTAGTCCTAGGGAGGGGCTTCATGCTGGGGAGTAATGTAGGGGCTTCCACTTGTCTGTTGATAATTGGTTGTATGTCTCGTATAATAAGTGCTTCCTAATGTCTACTGGAAATTTATCATTCCGTCTGTCCTGTGAAAACCAGAAATCTACGTTCAGAAGACTTGAAAGTCTACTTAAGAAGCTTTGTAGCGCCGAATGCGCAGTTGTTTTTAACAAAACATATATATATATATATATATATATATATATATATATATATATATATATATTATATATATATATACAAGCATATTTATATATGTACAAATATATGTATGTATATATATATATATATATATATATATATAATATGTATATATAATATGTATATATATATAAATATATATATATATGTATATATATATATATATATATATATATATATGCTGTATATGTATATATATAATATGCATTTTTTCCACGAGTAAAATTATTACATGTACAAACAAGAGTTATGGTTGCAGGTTGAATGTGAATGGAGGTAATAGAAGATTTTACATTTACGGTTCACCTGTGGCAGTGAGTGGTAGCTTGTAAAGGAATCAATTAAATGTCTGAGTGAAATGGTAGATTTGATCGGAAATGGGAATTTTGGGGCGAATGAAATAAAAATCCTTCATACACACTTGCATTGGTTATTTTTAAAACTAATCATTTGCAAGATAACGTATTAATGCCTTTCTCCAGATCTAGGTATTCACAATCCATCCAGCCACCTCTCTCTTATGTAGCGAGGAGATTTAATCGAGGTTTTTAAAATGTTCAAAGGCATTGTGTAGTGAGGAGATTTAATCGAGGTTTTTAAGATTTTCAAAGCCATTGGCAACATCAGATTCGAAGATTACTTCTTATTAGACCAAGTACAAGAAGACGTCACGATTTTAAAGAAATTGGTACTAGATTTTCTTCGAATGAAAGTAAGCATTTCTTCTTTAACTGGTTTGTTAATGCGTGGAATTCGTTACCTTCCACTGTCGTTGAAAGTAACACAATAACAACATTCAAAAATCGCCTAGATAAATACTTAGACTCTAATCCGCAAATAGAATATTATCCCTTGCAATAAAAGATCTGACAGCCCGGCATTTAATTGTAATTGGATAGGATAGTGGTAGTAGTAGTGTTAGTTCATCTTCTATCGCCTAGTTACCCTGTTTTCTTAACTATAGCTTAGTATAGTAAACACAAACAGCCTCGTTAGAACCAGTAGGTCTGCTTTTGTTTGTTCTTTCTTTGTGTTCCTTTGTGTTCCTTTGAGATGTATGGCTTTTCCTTTGTGATCCTAAATAAATATTTACCAAGATATAATGAAGAACGGGTTTAGGAATTAGGGGGCTACTCTTGTTTTCTCCTTTATAAATTGGAACCACATTAGTCCTTTTTGAAACCTTGAATACCTTCCCTTTTTCATGAACACACAATTACTTAGCTCATAAATATTATCCACCAGTTGCTCTCGAAAATATTTGAGATTTAAACGTAATATCCCATCAGGCCCACGGGGATTTACCCATATCTAGTGTTTCCAATCATTTTTGTGCTTTTCACATTTACATTTTCATGTCATTCAACACTACTTCTGGATATTCCTTGTCCTGATGCAAAGTTGTTTTACTTGATTAACACAGACAAGAAATTTTACTCATCATTTCAGCTTACGTTTATGTTTTACCTTCATTAACTACTCCATCTACTTTCAACTTGAATTCTGCCCAATGTTTTATACCTCATATTCCTCTTTTCCCTTTCCTCTCTTTTTCATACTTTTTTTTGTATCCCCGATTGCTTTCTATTCATTCTCTTCTATTTTCCTCTTTCTTGTTTAGGCCTTTCTCAATACCGTCCTTGTCTTCTTCCTTCAATTCTTCAAGCTCTTCTTCCTTTGCCACCTCATCCATCTTCTTCTTCTTCCTCTTCTTCTTTTTCTTCTTCTTCTTCTTCTTCTTCTTCTTCTTCTTCTTCTTCTTCTTCTTCTTCTTCGCGTTCTTCTTCTTCGCGTTCTTCTTCTTCCCGTTCTTCTTCTTCTTCTTCTTCTTCTTCTTCTTCTTCTTCTTCTTCTTCTTCTTCTTCTTCTTCTTCTTCTTCTTCTTCTTCTTCTTCTTCTTTTTCTTCTACTTTTTCTTCTTGTTCTTCATCTTCTTCTTTTTCTTCTTCTTCTACTTTTTCTTCTTCTTCTTCTTTGTTCTTCTTCTTCTTCTTCTTCTTCTTCTTCTTCTTCTTCTTCTTCTTCTTCTTCTTCTTCTCCTTCTATTTTTTCTTCTTGTTCTTCTTTTTCTTCCTCATCTTCTTCTTCTTCTACTTCCTCTTTTTCTTCT
>NC_134819.1:37000574-37003074 GCF_046742065.1 Oratosquilla oratoria | reverse complement strand
TAAAATATAAAGATAAATAGATGAATAGATATAGAAATTAATAGATAAGTAGATAAATATATATAAGAAACAGAGAAACAGATAAATGAATAATGAATAGTTCAATAAACGAATAGATGAAAAATAAACAAATAAATAGATGGATGAAATATGAATAGAAAAAATAGAAAATAAAGGCAAAATCAACACCAAATCACATAGAAAGTTAAAAAAGAAAAGGAGAAAAAGAAAGAGAAAATGAGAAAACAAACAAGGGAAAAAGGGACACGAGGTGCACAAGATTTCTCTCTTTCACAAATAGATGGAGAAATCTCTCCCCCATTGGTGAGATCGTCCAACAGGCAGACACACAAACAGACAGACACACGCACAAACAGACAGACAGACAGATGGATGTCCTTAAGCATGATGAGCAAAAAAAAAAAAAAAAAAAAATAACTCCATGCAAGCAGACCGAGAGAGGTTTCAATTTCTGTTTAGAGCAAGAAGAAGAGAAGGATGAAAGGATATGTGGCTGTATATACATACATAGATGTATATATAGATTGTATGTGTGTGTGTGTGTGCGTGCGTGCGTGCGTGTGTGTGTGTGTGTGTGTGTGTGTGTGTGTGTGTGTGTGTGTGTGTGTGTGTGTGTGTGTGTGTGTGTGTGTGTGCGCGTGTGTGAGTGTGTGTGTACGTGTATGTGTGCATGTGTATAAATATATTCACGAATTACATATACAAAAATGGTACAGAGACAGGGAACAACCATATACAAGACCAAAAAATATACAACATAATCACAGCGTTCACGAAGAAGACTAACATGAACATAACCCAAGATGAAGACAAGCGTTCAGAACCGATGAACGAACGTTCCTCAGGGTTTCTGAAGAAGAACTTGGCTCAAAAACTGACGAAGAGGAGGAGATCCACTTAAGCCCTAGCCCCGAGACCAACCTACAGGCCGATTGCTCCGCCGAAGGACAGAGCAGCAGATAGGCCCGACCGCGGGCCGACCGAGCTAGTACGCATGACGCTATCGAAGTCAAATGAGACAAAAAGCTTTGGGGTCTCGTCTTGCCTCAGCCCTCCAGATTTACGATAATGAGTCACCTTAAGAAAATCCAATTGTCTTCCCTCCCCCTTTGGCTCTTCTTCCCTCCTCCCTCCTCCCTCCTCCTCCTCCTCCTCCTCCCTCCTCCCTCCTCCCTCCTCCCACTTCTTCTCTCTCTTCTCCCTCTTCTTCCCTCCTCCCTTCTCCCTCTTCTTCCCCCCTCCCTCCTCCCTCCTCCCTTCTTCCTCTCTCCTCTTTCCTCCTTTTCCTCCTTCTTTTCTCTCATTCTTTCTCCTCCTTCCTCCTCCATCCTCTCACCTTCCTCTTACTCCTCCTTCCTCCTTATCCTCACTCCTTTCTCACTTCTCTTTCCTTCTTCTTCCCTCTTCCCTCCTACCTCTTTTCGCATTCCTTCCTCCTCCTCCATCTTTCTTTAGCTTTGGCTCGCTGAACCTTTCGGTTCTGCCTCCTCCCTCCTCCCTCCTCCCTCCTCCTTCCTCCTTCCTCCTTCCTCCTCCCTCCTTCCTCCTTCCTCCTTCCTCCTTCCTCCTCCCTCCTTCCCCTTCTTCCTCCCTCCTCCCTCCCTCCTTCCCTCCTCCTCCCTCCTCTTTCTCCTCCATCTTTCTTTGGCTTTGGCGCATTGGATCTTCCATTCTTCATCTTCTTCAGACTCTTCCGAATCATCTTCAGACTCTTCCGAAATCGTTTTGTGGCTCTCAGTCTCCAACATCCCATATGCGAGTCCTCTCGTCATCCAAGTTCTTTTTTTTTTTCGCAACTCTTTGTTTTTGTCCTTTGTCCTCCTCTAGGCTTCTTTCTGGCGGAGAATGCCCACCGGGATAGGTCGTTCTTTCTTTCTTATTGATTTCCTTTCGTCTTATTTATTTATCTATTTCTTTATTAATCTATTAATTTATTAATTATTAATTTATTTACTTATTCATTCATTCACTTGTTTATTCCTTTTCTTATTTACATATATATATATTTGTTCATTTATATATTCATTTATTTGTTTATCCACTTATTTATTCCTTTATGTATTAATCTTTTCATTTATCATTTGTATATTTTCTATTCATTCATTATTTTATTCATATATTGATTTATATGTATTCATTTATTTATTCATTTACTTTTTCATTTAGTTATTCATCATCTTCTGTTGCTGCTTTACCGTCGTTCCATTTCTTTTTTCTTCTTGTTCTTCTTCATATTCTTCCTCTTCTTCCTTTTCATTTATCTCTTCTTCATCTTTATCTTCACCTTCATTTTCTTCTTCTTCTTCATCTGCTTCTTCTTCTTCTTCTTCTTCTTCTTCTTCTTCTTCTTCTTCTTCTTCTTCTTCTTCTTCTTCTTCTTCGCATTCTTCTTCTTCTTCGCATTCTTCTTCTTCTTCTTCGCATTCTTCTTCTTCTTCTTCGCATTCTTCTTCTTCTTCTTCTTCTTCTTCGCATTCTT
>NC_134819.1:36963074-36970574 GCF_046742065.1 Oratosquilla oratoria | reverse complement strand
CCTAAACTCCTCATCCATCTCAAGAATGATTACATTAATAACATCACCTTCTTCGTCATTACTCCTCGATGTGGGTGCTCTGTCTTGTCATGAGAACCATTACTTTAGCTTTCGTCTCTGTTCCCTCTCTCCATTCCCCCACCCACACGCCTTCTGTTACTGTCAACAGATATAACAAAGATCATAGCGCTTTTAGTTTTACATTATATTTCGTCTTGGTTGAGCATTTTAAACTGTGGTTTACCTAGAGAAATTCCTGTAACCGTTCCAAAGATAACGTTATTTCCATGATCACTAATGCCTTCAATATTAACCCATTCAACTCCGATGACAAGATGTCTTGTCATTTGGTCAAATAAAACAAAAAATCATAAAACACCAAAATGTTTGATCAAACACCAGAAAAATATGACGACAATCCTCGCTTCGCTCGCAGCGAAGCGAGGACTGACGTCATATTTTTCTGGTGTTTGATCAAACATTTTGGTGTTTTATGATTTTTTGTTTTATTTGACCAAATGACAAGACATCTTGTCATCGGAGTTGAATGGGTTAATCCATAAGAATTGATCTTGAAAATTGTGTACATTCGTGAAATCAGATTTTTTAAAACTTGGATAAACAAAGGATTTTGAACCGCTTAATCAGTGGACTTGATATCTGTTATGTTCCCTGTTCTTCGTCTCCGACATATTGACGAAGTTCTATAATGTGTTCATTCTAACTTGGCTGAAGTTCATTGCAGAACAGTAATGTTCTAATCCGATGGGATAACAAATTCCAGCGTTATATAAAAAACTAGAGCAGTTTTTCACTTCTGAGCACCACAGAATATATTACGTTCCACTTCTTTATACCACTGTATGTGTCCTTCATACCGATGTTGTTTTTCTATACGTCGTATGTTTAAGATACTCATAAGACCACGTCATAAAGTTACGATCTAGACCAGTGGTTCTCAAACTTTTTCGTAAGCGACCGTATTTGGAATATTTCAAACCTTCGCGACCCAGAATAAATTAAAGAAATAAAAAATGGACACTGATAAATATACCTTTTACTTTGGAAAAAAAAATAATAATGTGTACAGCTTTTCTTTAACAAAACTGAATTAACAGAATCCATGGCACTGCATTTCCTTCCGAAAACTAAATTAATGGGATGCGTGGTCCTGTTTCTCAATTACCAGTATTTCAAATCGCGGGTCTCTGCGATCCATCAAAATTGATCTCGCGACTCAACTTTGGGTCACGACCCATATTTTGAGAACCACTGTTCTAGACCTATAAGCTGTCACCTCTAAGACACGACCCACAGTAGTACTTACAACTAGAAGCAGCTGTAGATTAACACGAAAGAAAATGTCAAGATATTATGAAAAATTGGAATCTAGTGAGACAAGGTCCACTAGAATATGTAAAATATAATCGTATCACTGATAAGATCACGTTTTATTTCTCTTATCTTTATATTGCTTCTAATTCCTCTGCATTAAAGGGTGTTGTCTTATCATCATCATCATCATCATCATCATCATCATCATCATCATCATCATCATCATCATCATCATCATCATCATCATCATCATCATCATCATCAGCAATCACCAATCATCATCATCAATATCATCATCATCATCATCATCATCATCATCATCATCATCATCATCATCATCATCATCATCATCATCATCATCATCATCAGCAATCACCAATCATCATCATCATCATCATCATCATCATCATCATCATCATCATCATCATCATCATCATCATCATCATCATCATCATCATCATCATCATCATCATTAATAACATCACCTTCTTCGTCATTACTCCTCGATGTGGGTGCTCTGTCTTGTCATGAGAACCATTACTTTAGCTTTCGTCTCATCATCATCATCATCATCATCATCATCATCATCATCATCATCATCATCATCATCATCATCATCATCATCATCATCATCATCATCATCATCATCATCATCATATCATCATCATCATATCATCATCATCATCATCATATCATCATCATCATCATCATCATCATCATCATCATCATCATCATCATCATCATCATATCATCATCATATCATCATCATCATCATCATCATCATCATCATCATCATCATCATCATCATCATCATCATCATCATCATCATCATCATCATCATCATCATCATCATCATCATCATCATCATCATCATCATCACCATTACCATCACCATCACCATCATCATCATCATCATCATCATCATCATCATCATCATCATCATCATCATCATCATCATCATCATCATCATCATCATTATCATCATCATCATCTAATTTTCATTCTTTTCTCTTTAAAACCTTCTCTTCAGTGGTTCTCTTTACAGATTCTATTCTGGCTAGCGTGAAACGATGATAGTGCAGGATCTCCGAAGGGGTGATGAGGTTAGAAGATGGTGCCGTCACATATTGTGGACGAAAATTGTGATCCATTTGATTACTGTAGGGTTCGGTTTACAACCTATGGACCATAGACATCTTCATGGTCCACGGAAGTTCACAAGTTAGGCCACAGACCAAAATCTAGTGACAGTTAGTGGATGCAGAGCTATTAAATTTAGTGTTGAAAACGTGGTCACCAGAACCATGAAGAACAAAATATCATAAGTATAGTGTATATAAGAAAATCATCTAAGAGCTAATGAATTAAAGTGTACTCAATCCTTGGTAGCACTTCCTACATTTACGACCTACCAACATAATCTTTTCAGCCTGAGGCACCTCTTCAGATGAATAAAATCGCCTGGCGACAGCCAGAATAAAATGTGTAATGGTCGTCGCTGTGTCGAAGGCCACTGGGGAGATCGATTGATGCATTTAACTTAATTTTCGTCAGATGATTTTATTCAGCCGTGGGAAAACCTCTCTTGCGATCAAGGAATTAATAGATGAGGAGCTTACGCCAGGAGGCGCTGAGTAGCTGCGGCCGAAGCCTTCGCCTTAGCCCTATTATGCGCTTGGATTGTTGGGGCAGGTAACTAAGAGTCGCTGCTGGGACCTGGAGAGGAGGGCGGGATTCGAACTTACAACCACATAATAACATAATGATGAAGGAGACTCCAAGATACCATAAGGCCTACGCTAGGCAGTTCATTACCACCTGTCATCCCCATCCATAAAGTTATCAAACCGTTTCTTAAAACAACTGATTGTTTCAGCGCTAACTACATGGTTACTAGGTCTAATAATTCCATTCGTTGAGCACCCTATTAGTATACCCATTCTTGCATATTTCCTTCTTAAATCTAAATTTATCCAATTCAAATCCATCACTGCGAATCCTACTCTGTTGTCTTAATATGATTACCTTGTTTGCGTCACCCTTGTTAAAGCTTTTAATCCACTTGAACAACTCTATTAGATCACCCTGCACTCTGCGTCTTTCCAGAGAGTGTAATCTAAAGTGCCTAAGCCTCTCTTCGTAAGGTTTCTGAGCCCATGTATCATTTTGGTCATTCTCATCTGTATTGTTTCTAGTGAACTGAAGTCCATTCTATAAGACTAAGACCAAAACTGTACCGCATAGTCAAGGATGGGTCTGATTAACGCTAGCTAGAGTTTCATAATTACATTTGCACTTCTATTCGTAACCGTCCTAGCAATGAAACCTAATAGCCTTATTCCTGGCTCTAGTATTAGTACTGTTTCCTGAATTTAAGGTCAGGACTTACTAAAATTCCCAAGTCTCTCTCGCACTCAGTTTTCTCTAAAAACGAGTTATCTAAGATATATCTGTTTTCTGGGTTGTGTAGACCTACATTTAACACGCTGTACTTTGATATACTGAAGTCCATTTGCCATTTCACCGACAATGTGAACAATTTGTTAAGATCATCCTGCAGAATCTCGGCGTCATCTCCTGACCTAATTAGGCGTCCTATTTTAGTGTCGTCCGCAAACTTACTAACATCACTATTAATCCCATTGTCCAAGTCGTTTATGTACATAATGAACAATAAGGGACCCAAAACCGAGCCCTGGGGAACTCCACTAAAAACACTCCCCTGTTTGGATTTTACACCATTTTTACACCCGATTTTTTCTGTCACTGATCCAAGCTCTTATCCATCCTAACACTTTTCCTCCTATACCACGGGCTTTGATTTTATTTAGTAGTCTCTGGTGGGGCACCTTGCCAAACGCTTTGCTAAAGTCAAGGTAAATAACATCATAACTATCATTGTTATCTGACGCCTTCTATACGCTAGTGTAAAAAAATAGATTAATCACACTATTTGTGGTGACTTGCTATTTTCTGTCACTAATGCAAGCTCTAATCCATTCTAACACTTTTCTTCCTATGCCATGGGCTTTTATTTTATTTAGTAGTCTCTGGTGGGGCACCTTGTTGAACGCTTTGCTAAAGTCAAGGTAAATAACATCGTAATTATCATTACTATCTGACGCCTTATATACGCTAGTGTAAAAAGATAGATTAGTCACACATGACTTACCCTTGGAGAAACCATGTTGTGATCTCGATGTGATCTCTGAGTCTATCAACTATTATTGATTCAATAATTTCACTTATAACTGATGTCAAACTGATTGGCCTGTAGTTGCATGTAGACGATTTATCTCCCTTTCTGAATACAGAAACAAAATTTGCCGGCCCCCAAGCAATAGGCACAAAACCAGTGTCTACAGACTTATTAGATATTTCTGTAAACTGGTCGCAGATTTCAAATTTACACTCATTAAGCATTCTCGGAAAAAAAAATTCTGGACCTGGGGATTTTGTAGCTTTAACTCTTTCAATGTGTTTGACTACTCATACCTTACTTTCATCCCCACTGAAAATCAGATCGCAGTCAGGTACCTTATCTAACCTCTCCTTAGTAAGCACCGAGAGAAAATATTTGCTAAACGCCCTACTCATTGTTTCCTCCGATTCTATCATAACATTTTTGTCGTTTTTAATTGGGCCTATCCTTTCCTTATTATTTATTTATTTATTTATTTATTTATTTATTTATTTACTTATTTATTATTATCATTATTTTTCTTTATTATTATTATTATTATTATTATTATTTTTTTCTTATTATTATTATTATTATTATTATTATTATTATTATTATTATTTTTATTATTATTATTATTATTATTATTATTATTATTATATTTATATATATATATATATATATATTTTTTTTTTTTTTTTTTTTTGTTTAGATGAATGAAGCTCTTTGGGTTGGATCTAGCTTGTCTGGCAACCTTAATTTCATGGTTACGTTTTATTGTGCGCGTGTCCTTTTTAACCAGTCTTGCCATATCGTTATACTGGGATCTAAGGTGTGTTTCCCCGTTTTTTTATTCTTGCGTAAAGTCTTCTTTTCATTCCGATCTCATATTTCAGCAAATGCAAGACCAGCACGCTTCCGATTACGTCACCAGTGCCCAACTAGATAATGAAAAAATCGTAATTTTCATTACCGACTTTATCAGTATTATAATCGAATGTCACTATATCATCTTCACGAGAATTTTGATCAACGTAATCGTCTTGATCATTCTTATCGCGAGGACAACGTTTCATAACTGCTCCCACTATCTGTTATGATTTTTATTTGATTAGTTGCATGGTGGCCGTGTTTATATATATTATATGTACATATATATATATATATTATATATATATATATATATATATATATATATATGAGAGAGAATGTGGGTGGGGAAGGGCAAACGAAGATGTGTTAGGAATAGAGTTTATTGCCCTAACGTTGCGACCAACTTGGTCTTCTTCAGAGGACTACAGCATTACAAACGGATCACAATTCTTATAGTCGTAGTGAGAGGGAACCCGCCAAGGTATGAGCGTCATGTTTTCCCTTTGGCTAACGATTTAATTATTAGGACACTTGCTGCTTTCGAGAGGCATTTAAATCCGTCTCTGTCGTTGTTGTTCTTGTTGGCGGCGATATGTGCAGCTTCCACAGTTTTTCTCATTTTCTTCTCAAATCCCTCGTGTAGAATTTCTGCGTTGTTCCAATCAGGTAGATGTCCACATTTGTCCAGGTGACGAACCAGGGAGTTAGATGTTCTATGAGCCCTGAGATCGTTTTTGTGCTCATTCAAGCGTTTATTGAACCCTCGACCTGACTCACCGAAATAAGATGATGGACAACCGTTGCATGGAATACGGTAAATGACACTGAGATTATTACGCATATTATTATGTTTCTTAAATATTTTTCCTATTTTATTGGAAGATATTTTTGCTATATTTATTCCACCTTTTAACAAATAATCATCAATAGCTATGGTGTTTATAGAATTAGGGACAGAAATAAAATGAGACTTATCCTTTCCCGGACGACTTTGTCCTTTATTTTTCAGCACACAGCAGACGTGTTAAAACGGGTGTTCTAATAGGTTTCTTTCTCAGAGCTTTTCGTATCTGCAGTGAAGAATTCCTAGAGGATGAACTTACTTACATCAAGAATACCTTTAGGAAGCTGAAATACCCCGGAGGTTTGATCACCAGGACAACGAGGAAAGCCAAGAAGATCTACGATGGCTCAAACGTCCGAACCCCGGGAAAGGATAAGTCTCATTTTATTTCTGTCCCTAATTCTATAAACACCATAGCTATTGATGATTATTTGTTAAAAGGTGGAATAAATATAGCAAAAATATCTTCCAATAAAATAGGAAAAATATTTAAGAAACATAATAATATGCGTAATAATCTCAGTGTCATTTACCGTATTCCATGCAACGGTTGTCCATCATCTTATTTCGGTGAGTCAGGTCGAGGGTTCAATAAACGCTTGAATGAGCACAAAAACGATCTCAGGCCTCATAGAACATCTAACTCCCTGGTTCGTCACCTGAACAAATGTGGACATCTACCTGATTGGAACAACGCAGAAATTCTACACGAGGGATTTGAGAAGAAAATGAGAAAAACTGTGGAAGCTGCACATATCGCCGCCAACAAGAACAACAACGACAGAGACGGATTTAAATGCCTCTCGAAAGCAGCAAGTGTCCTAATAATTAAATCGTTAGCCAAAGGGGAAACATGACGCTCATACCTTGGCGGGTTCCCTCTCACTACGACTATAAGAATTGTGATCCGTTTGTAATGCTGTAGTCCTCTGAAGAAGACCAAGTTGTTCGCAACGTTAGGGCAATAAACTCTATTCCTAACACATCTTCGTTTGTCCTTCCCACCCACATTCTCTCTCATTTGTCTGAAATAATCTTATATATATATATATATATATATTTTTTTTTTTTAATAAAATCGTCAGGATGAAATCAAAATGAACATGTAAGGCCATAACATTCAGGAACAATTTGTCTGAACTTTTGAACACAGTATCTTTTATATTAGCTACTTCCCTTGTAAAGTATATGTTTGTATGTATGTATATATGTATGTATGTATGTATGTATGTATGTATGTATGTATGTATGTATGTATGTATGTATG
>NC_134819.1:36948074-36950574 GCF_046742065.1 Oratosquilla oratoria | reverse complement strand
CGGATTTTCTAAGGTTTACAGTGATTTCTCGGGCACCACACCACCCTCCTCCTCCTCCTCCTCCTCCTCCAGCGCCTCCTTCTCCTCCCCCTTCTTCTTCTTCCACCTCAAGCTTCAGAGTTGGACCCTTGGCATCTTCCAAGACAGTGGCTATGTCTTAGTTGATGTGACTAGACGCAAGTGAGTGAAAGGCGCGGAAAAACGAGCAAGAACATCGACCCGTCATTGTTTCCCACCACCTCAACCACCACCATCATCATCATCATCATCACCACCACTACCACCATCATCATCAACATCATCATCATCATCATCTCCATCATCTCCACAACCGCTGCCCGGTGCATTGCTCGGTGTGTCGTGACCAATAAGAGCTTCTGGAACACAACGCGTTCCCTGGACTTCGTCATTGTGATCTCCACGTAGGATCGACCAGGCAGGCATGTGTACACACTCTCAAGTTCCTATATGAGAGCTTCCGAGCATTTCTCCTGAAGGTGACAACCCTTGAGGCTGCCAGCTGTGGCTATAGGTACCTTTATAACACACCATCTGTAGCCTTCGGGTATGATGGAATGATGGAATGGATGAAGGTAGAACAGGTTGTTCTGACGCGCTCCCTCAGTATTCAGAAGCTGTTGTAGTTTAAGAATACATGTGTGACAATTTTTTGGGAGTGAAGGGATAATTTGGTAAGAGGAGGATATGGTTGAATTGAGCTCTTGGTTACGGTACTGAGAGAGGACGCCCTTTCCGTTAGTAGCCAATTAAACCCGTTTGATATACTTTACATTACCCAAGGTAATTAGCACGGCTCATGGATAGCGTGTAAACGAATAGCGAACAGTGAAAGCGTGGTTTAAGAATGTGGACTACAACCCGGACTCCGAAGTGACGAAGTTCGGGGAAGAACCTAATCCAAAACCGGAGGACGTCTCAATCCGTGTCGCTTCCTTAGTGGCCCTGACAGCTTAGGAGTCCATAACTTAGCCTTAAGGTCCTCCGCTGACGCAGCCAGGGGCTCCGAATGGCAGAAGCCGGGCTACTTCGGCAATCCCCCCCCCCCCATACGTTTTGTTGTTTATCTACTTTGGGCTTCATCTTATCCACCCCCTCAAAGTCAAAGTCTCCCTTCATGTAGGCGTCGTTAGCGTCTTTTGTCAGTGATGTGTTTCTCTTTATGTGAATGTGGTCTGTGGTCCATATGCTAAGCCCGGTTACAGCAACATTTATTTGTCTATTTATCTATTTATTTATTCGTTTATTTACTTAATCCATAAGGGCTAAAGAACAAGGTAGTTAGAGGCAAGTGTCGTGGTACCTAACGAAGAGCTGAAAGGGCTTCGAAATGAACATCCGAGTTCACAGATTGAACAGCATCGTACAATAGGATGCGAAACGAATGGAAGTTAGAGCATCTTATATGGTCAAATGTTATCGTTTAAGTAATCATCGTAACATGTCAATTACGACAGGGAAAGAACGAGTTTCTTTGTCATATTCCTTCTCCCAGCACCTAACCCCACCACACATACACACACACACACACACACACACACACACACACACACACACACACACACACACACACACACACACACACACACACACACACACACACACACACACACACGCACGCAAACATACACTCACACACATACACACACACACACATACACTCTCCTACCCCTTATGCTGTGTGCGCGCCCGAGTCGATTCTACCACTAATTAAATTTACCATCCACTGTATTACGCACAGACCGTCTTAACCCTTCTACCACTGAATCTAATCTTCTCCTAAAGTTTTTTTTTCTTCTTCTTCTTCTTCTTTGGCGCAATTTTGTCCTCCAGCCTCTCGGCCTTTATCGGTTTGCTCGAAACGAATATCCCAGTTCAATCAGACACTCAGACACTTGGGACACCATCTCCATTTATTGCACTCCGTGGAGGTCTTCCACTGTCTCCCCGTGTCGTGCCCTTGCTCCTCCCTCCACCCCGACCTCCCTAACATTCCACCTTCTTGTTTAACCCTCCATAAATTTCACTCTTCATTTGAATCTTGCCTGCCCCGCTCCCCCTCCCACCCTCCCTCCCTCCTTGCTACCCTCCATCCCTCCTCAGGTTTGTATCAAATCCCATCTTTCTAATTCGGGAGCGCTTTCCTCACCTTAATTACTCCTTGGTGGTCTTCCCTTCGTCTTCTCCTTCGTCATCAGGTACTTGCTTCAGCACCTCCCACGGCGAGGGCGGCGCTCGGCGCTGGGGGAACGGGCGTGCGGGCGTGCGGGAGAAAGAGATATCGGCGGGTGTTCGCCCTGGACAACAGGTTTTCTTCGGCAGGGACTCGACTTCCCTGTCGTCTCAGGTTACTCGTTCAGTCCTTTCCGAGCCGCCGAAGCCGCCCTAATCACCGCCGTAATCGAAATTGGTATATATTATTACCTCCCGACGTGACCTCGTTGCCGTGGGTCCTAGCGAAATGGGTACGACCCCCGAGAAG
>NC_134819.1:36924655-36937574 GCF_046742065.1 Oratosquilla oratoria | reverse complement strand
CACATATTCACATATACGTCAAACAATATTATTCGGTCAAATGTCACGAGACAAATTGCACTAGATACAGCCCCCATTGATAAGATCGGTCAAATGTCACGAGACAATCATAGATCACCCTTCCCATTTCATTGATAAGATTGACTCTCTCTCTCCTCTCTCTCTCCTCTCTCTCCTCTCTCTCTCTCTCTCTCTCTGCTCGCATAATATATATATATATATATATTATATATAATATATATATTTAATATATTTTATTTATCCGTGTACCCAAACATATGTATTATATTATGATAATATTTATATCTAGTACTATATATATATATATATATTCATTATATATTATGATATATATTAATCGATTACAAAGTTTATTGACTCTGAGCCAGGCGATTTATTGAGAGTTTAGATTAATAAAAACACGCTATTGGCGGGAGGTGGTGATGTAATCTCGGAAACGTGTTGGTCTCGCATTCGCTTGGTTGTGGGTTCGAATCCTGCACTCCTCCCTGATTCCCAGCTGTGACTGTTACCTGCCCCAAACAGTCCAAGCGCATAATAGGACAAAAGTGACTTCACTTTCGCCGTAGCTACTCAGCGCCTCCTGGCGTAGGCTTCTCACCTTCACCGAGCTTATGAGTTTGAAGTTTCGATTGATTGTCTTCGTCTGAATGAGACCAACGTACAGGTTAAGTATGTACTTAAGGTAATTAAGATAAATGTAAGTACTTTATGTTGCTACTGTATCTCTTCTTTAGTAATTTGATAAGTTTATCCTAAGAATCAAGAATTGGAAAGTAAATGTATCAAAGTTGATTAATTCTATATCAATCTATTATGAAATCTAGACATTCAAATTGCATAGGGGGCTTTGTATGGAGGACATCAATAAACTAAGCTCAGTGAATTTATAAAAAGTATTGATCTGGTTGTAGTTGAAAGATATATAACAAGCGCAGGCGAACACACACACACACACACACACACACACACACACACACACACACACACACACACACACACACACACACACACACACACACACACACACACACATACACACACACACACACACACACACATATATATATATATATATATATATGTATATATATGTATGTGTGTGTATATATATATATATGTGTGTGTGTGTGGGTGTGTGTGTGTGTGTGTGTGTGTGTGTGTGTGTGTGTGTGTGTGTGTGTGTGTGTGTGTGTGTGTGTGTGTGTGTGTGTGTGTGTGTGTGTGTGTGTGTGTGTGTGTGTGTGTGTGTGTGTGTGTGTGTGTGTACGAGTGCGTGTGTGTGTCCCCTGAAAGTAAAAAATATAACCTCATGGTGATGACAATTGGATCCTATGGGGGGTAACCCGTACCCTACGTGCTACGGAGTCGGTTCACCTAAGCCGAATATAATCGTCTGGCGACAGCTGGAATAAGTACCAGTCAGGACGACGGCTTCATCTACAGCTGAATGTTATCACTTGATGTTAACCAGAAGCAAAGTAACGAAGACCGCTCAGAGGAGGGAAAGATTATACTAATAGGGACATCGCAACCTATTCTTTATCCTATTCTTCTTATTCTTATTATCATTCTTATTTTTCTTCTTCTTCTTCTTTCTCTAACGAATGGAAGTGCAGAGGTAATTATCAAACTCTATCTAGCGATAATTAGACCCATCCTTGACTATGCGGTACAGTTTTGGTCCCCGTCCTACTGAATGGACATCAATTCACTAGAATCAGTACAGAGAAGAATGACCAAAATGATACATGGACTCAGAAATTTGCCTTACGAAGAGAGGCTTAGGCACTATAACTTACACTCTCTAGAAAGACGCAGAGTGCGGGATGATCTAATAGAGGTGTTCAAGTGGATCAAAGGCTTTAACAAGGGTGATGCAAACAAGGTCATCATATTAAAACAACAGGGCAGGACTCGCAGTAATGGATTTAAACTGAACAAATTTAGATTTAAGTAGAAAATAGGCAAGAATTGGTTTACTAATAGGGTGGTCGACGAATGGAATAGACTTAGTAACCATGTAGTAAGCTCTGAAACTATCAGCTGTTTTAAGAAACGATTAGACAACTTTATGGATGGGGATGACAGGTGGTGATGGATACGGAGCTGCCTAGTGTAGGCCTTATGGTCTACGAGTATTGCCGCGTACTTTATTCTTATGCTATGTTATCTTCTTCTTCTTCTTCTTTTCTTTTTATTATCATTATTATTGCTGTTATTATTATCATTATTATTACTGTTGTTGTTGTTGTTGTTGTTGTTGTTGTTGCTGTTGTTATTGTCATTGTCATTATCATGATGATGATGATGATGATGATGATGATGATGATGATGATGATGATGATGATGATGATGATGATGATGATGATGATGATGATGATGATGATGATGATGATGATGATGATGATGATGATGATGATGATGATGATGATGATGATGATGATGATGATGATGATGATGATGATGATGATGATGATGTTTCTGCTTCTTTTTCGTCTTTTTCTTCTTCTTCTTCCTCTTCTTTTCTTCATTTTCTCCTTTTTCGTCTTCGCCGTCTTTTTTTTTTTGGGGGGGGGGGGAGGTTAATTGCACGAAACTGACGTGCAGTATTTTGCAGCACATAAAGATGAACACTTTCTTAGCCTGTTACAGGGAGCACGCACTACAACAAACGCAGAAGCCCCAAATCCCGCCCAATGCAACCGAACATTGAAAAATATTCCTCGTTTTTTTTCTATCATTGCAACCTGTCATAATGCTTTGTCAGATGCTTGTTCCCGAGGATTCCATTTGAATAATTTCGCGAGATTAGTCAGTCCGCCGTGGATATCCGCGTCGAATTTGATGTGATTACGCCAAATCGATTGCTATATGTCTCAATAATTCCACGTTTCATTCAGTAACTAACTTTCCCTATTAACAACGACGACATTCCCGATCATTTTGAATTTCAAGAGGTAGACTTATGAAATCAAGGGAAATAAACTACAGGAAACATAATGGGGATTATCGTCCTTCATGTATTTTAGGAAAAAGGAAATTAAGAGTCATTGTGTGGTGATATTTGACGGTCATTTGAAAACAATTGTGGCATCTATAACTGGCGTCCATTACGTTTGCGGTGGTTGTCGCGGGATTTCGTGGAAAGGGAGAAAGGGATGTATAAGCGCATGTGCAGACCCTTACGCACATGCAACCCCACACATATAACCATACATACATAACCACACACACACACACACACACACACACACACACACACACACACACGTAATCTTTGGTGAATATCTGAATGTGTGTGTGTGTGTGTGTGTGTGTGTGTGTGTGTGTGTGTGTGTGTGTGTGTGTGTGTGTGTGTGTGTGTGTGTGTGTGTGTGTGTGTGTGTGTGTGTGTGTGTGTGTGTGTACGAGTGCGCCTATGTGTGTGTGTGTGATTCCCTTATTGTGATATCTAGATATACAACTACGTTAGTAAGGCCCCATTTTTTGTCAAATTTGGCCTTAAGCTCGTTAATGATTTTAAATTAGATAACTAACGCTAGAGTTTAATACATCTGAGCTGATTTTTTTTTTTTTTTCAAAAAATTTCCATGACCCCGTGACTCCCTATAGCGACCTGTACGCCGCCATCATGTCAACTCTTTTTTCATTCAATGATGATAAGTCTAGTCTTCTCTCGTATGGTTTATCTGTTAAGCTGGAGATCAAGCTTATATATATATATATAAATATATATATATATATATATATATATATATATGCAATAAGAACACTAGGAACGTGTGTTTTATAAATGCAAGGTAACCACTTAAGAAAATAAAAGGAGCAGAGCTCTTTCGTACATTACATCCAGTGCAATTTACACTGAAGATGTAATATACGAAAGCGCTCTGCTCCGTTTGTTTATTTTCTTAAGTGGTTACCTTGCATATATATATATATATATATATATATATATATATATATACATATATATATATAATGCTTATGTGTATATATATATATATGTATATGTATATAAATAAATATATATACATATTATATATATTATATATATATGTGTGTGTGTGTGTGTGTGTGTGTGTGTGTGTGTGTGTGTGTGTGTGTGTGTGTGTGTGTGTGTGTGTGTGTGTGTGTGTGTGTGTGTGTGTGTGTGTGTGTGTGTGTGTATATATATATATACATATGTATTTATATATATATGTATATATATACATACATATACACAAATATATATATACATATACATATATATATATATATATATATATGTATATATACATATATACATATATATATATATATAAATATATATATATATGCCGCTAAATGGCTGTTAGTGTTCCCAGATGTGTTGTGAGTTAACTAACCGCACCACACTGTCCCACCCCCCCCCCCCAACCCCCCAATGTTACCAACCGTACTCACAACAACTCTGAACCGAATCGGACCACATTACTCGGTGTCAGTCAAATTGCCGTCATGTGGGAAGGGTGGATCGAGGATGGAAAGTGGGCGGAGGTAGGGAAAGGGGAGACGAGAATGTCAGGGAGAACGAGGAGGGAGAATATTAGCGATAGGGTGGTTGGGTGACGGGGGGGAATTTCGTGTAATGTTGTTATGAAGAGATATGTTTTGTTTTCAATATGGAAAATGTATAAAGGGTTTTGTGCAAGATTAGGGGGCATTTCTGTTTGACCCATGATGTTGGTGGCAAGAATAATACAATTACATATTTCGTTATCGATATTATGGTGTATTTGATATATATCATATAGTAGATTTCCTACAATAGGTTTTATTCTATTATAATTATAAGCGAAAATGTGTGAGTTCTATGATAGATATGGTATTTGTATCGTTCTGATCTGCGATGGAATAGATTAGGATTTCTTCTTTTGTGTATTTAGAGTCTCAGGGACAAGTAAACAGTGAGTACACGCGGTTGTTGGCACGTTAGATAAAGCGTGATTTGGATTTTTGGGGTTTTCTCATTTATGTTCAACAAGTCTCCTCATCAGTTACTGATATCCTTACGGACGAGAGCGAAAAAATTTGGAGAAAAAGGAGAAATAAGGGAGATATTAGAAAATAAAGAACAAAAAAAAATCATAAGAACGTAAGAATGGAGGCGACTGCAAGAGACCATGAGGCCCACACTAGGCAGTTCCATGTCCCCTACCACCTGTTATCCACATCCACAATGTTATCTTCTCTTAAGACAACCAATTGTATCAGTGCTCACAACAAAGTTACTAAGTCTATTCCATTCATTAACCATTCATAAACCAGTTCTTGCCTATTTCCTTCTTAAACATAAATTTGTCCATAAAGAAATAAAAAAATAAAAGAACAAAGCGGAATGGAGTAAAGATAAACACTTTCGAGAGAAACAGAAGGAAAGAGATAGAAATAGATCAACAAAAAAAAAACAAGGGTAAACAAATGGAGAAAGCAATGATATGGGAAGAAATAGAAACTAATAAAGAAAGCTGAAAGATCAATGTTGTTAAATAGCGAAACGAAAGAAGAATTAAAAGAGTTGAAAAAAGAAAGAAAGAAGAAAGAGGAGAAAAGAAAGAAATGTATCAGATAATTAAGAGAGGAACGGTACAAAAATGAATAATAAAAAAAGAGGAGAAAGACAAAAAAAAAGAGAGAGAGAGAGAGAGAGAAGGTCAGAAGAGAGGAGAAAGAAAAGGTAAAGAAAGAGGTAGAAGAGAGGTGCAGAAGAGTGAATTGAAGGAAGAAGAAGAGGAAGAGGACGAGGAGGAAGAGGAGGAGGAGAAGAGTGCTAGGTGGTGAAGGGGTTAGGTATAAAAATATGTAACAGCTGGAAAGGGAGCAGGAGAAGGGGAGAGAGGTGAAGCGGAGGAGGAAGAGGAGGAAGAGGAGGAGGAGGAGGAGGAGGGGGAAGAAGGCCTAAAAAGGGAGGAGAAGGAAGAGGAGGAGGAGGAGGAGGGGAAGAAGACCTGAAAAGGGAGGAGGAGGAAGAGGAGGAGGAGGAGGAGAGGGAAGAAGACCTAAAAAGGGAGGAGGAGGAAGAGGAGGAGGAGGAAGAGGAGGAGGAGGAAGAGGAGGAGGAGGAGGAGGAGGAAGAGGAGGAGGAAGAGGAGGAGGAGGAGGAGGAGGAGGAGGAGGAGGAGGAGGAGGAGGAGGAGGGGGAAGAAGAACTAAAAAGGGAGGAGGAAGAGGAAGACCTTAAAAGGGAAGAGGAGGAAGAGTCGTAGGTGGAGGGGGAGAAAAATAATTAGAAGGAGCAGGAGGAGGCGGAGGAGAAGGAGGAAGAGAAGAAAGAAGAGGAGTAGGAGAAGGAATAGGAGGAGGAGGTGAAGGAAGGAGAGGAAAAGGAGGAGGAGTATGAAGAACAGAAGAAGGAGAAGAAGTTAGGAGGAGGAAGATAATGAAGAAGAGAGCGAGGAGGAGAACGCAAAGGAAGAAGAGAAAGAGGAGAAGGAAAAAGGAAAAGAGGGTCAAAAGTAAGAGGAAGGAGAGAAGAAGTAGGAGGAAGAAGAAAAAGAAAAGGAGTCAGGAGGAAGAGGAGGAGGAGGAGAACTGAGCAGATCGTTTGTTTGTATGTTTTGTTTTTGTTGTAATTTGTGTGTGTTTTGTATATGTGTCTGTGTGTTCACTGATATTGTTTTTATTGTTTGAGTGTTTATCGTTGATGTGTTTGTTCTTTGTGTGTCTTTTTTGTGTTTTTCCGTTTTTTTTTTTTTTTTTTTTGGGGGGGGGGGGAGACTGTGCTTACCCTTTGCGTGTTTATTGTTTGTGTGTTTATTGTCTTGCGTGTTTATTGTTTGCTTACTCTTTGTGTGCTCAGTGTTTATGTTTATTATTTGTGTTTTTTATCCGACAATATCATGTATTGAAAGGTTTCTATTAACCATTTTTATGCATTGTAAGAAAGGGAGGAAGAGGAGGATGTAGCGAAGAGGAGAAGAAAGATTAAGAAGAAGAGAAAAATGAGGAGGGGAGTGAGGAGAAGAAGGAGAAGAAGGAGGAGAAGGAGGAAGAGGAGAAGATAGAGGACGAGAGGAAAGAGGAGAAGGAGGAGGAGGAGGAGGAGGAGGAGGAGGAGGAGGAGGAGGAGGAGGAGGAGGAGGAGGAGGAGGAAGACGAGGAGGTGGAGGAGGGGGAGAAGAAGGAGGAAGAAGAAGCAGAGAATTAGGAGGGAAGCAATGAGAAGAGGAAAGAGAAAGAGAGCGGGGAGGAGGAAGAGGACGAGAATGAGGACGAGGCGGTGGAGGAGGAGGAGGAGAAGGAAGACGAGGAATATTAGGAGGGGAGCGATAAGAAGAGGAAAGAGAAAGAGAACGGGGAGAAGGAGGAAGAGGAGGAGAACGAGGACGAGCGAAACGAGGACGAGCGAAACGAGGAGGAGGAAGAGGAGAGGGAGGAGGAGGAGGAGGAGGAGGTGGAGGAGGAGGAGGAGGAGAAGGAAGACGAGGAAAATGAGGTGGAGAGCGATGAGGAGAGGAAAGAGAAAGAGAGCGAGAGGAGGAGGAGAAGGAGGAGGAGGAGGAGGAGGAGGAGAACGAGGATGAAAAGAATGAGTAGTAGTAGGAGGAGGAGGAGGAGGAGGAAGAGGGATGAGCGAAAGGGTAGGCATGGAGTAGCGTCAACGCAACGAATGAAAATGAAAAAATGAAAAAAAAAATCAAATAAAACAGAAAGAAAATGGGGAGCGAAATTGTTTTCGATTATGAAGAGGGAAAGATACGTGGGGTGTTAAAAAGGGGGAGATAAAATAATCATCCACGTGGTGAAAGACCATAGTGCAGTATGAACCGGAGAGTGGAGGGAGGAGGGGGAGGGAGGGGGAGGAGGGAGGAGGGGGAGGAGGGGGAGGAGGGGGAAGGGAGTGGGGAAAGGGGACCTCAAAATGTCACCGGGGCCCCTCACAGACCAGGGGCCTAATACAGATACCAAATTTCCAACAGGGAGAGCTAAGTACATGGCCTCACGGGGTGGAGAAGGGGGAGTAGGAGGGGGAGGAGGAGGGGGTTTTGCGTTTTCAATGGAGGCAGAGCAATTGCAGTGCTCGCCCGTGAGAGTGGCTCAGTGAGCGTGAGAGAGAGAGAGAGAGAGAGAAAGAGAGGAAGAGAGGAGGCAGTCAGACTTTCGCATAAAGAGACTAATCTGGAAGGAAAGGAGAGGATAAACACGAAGACGGGGAGTCACACGCCAACTATCTAGGGAAACGCCGGCGCCGTGGTGGCTGCAGTTCCGGGGGCCAGGCGCCCCGGCTGAGGCCCAGACTCCTCCCCGGAGGTTGGGGCTGGGGAAGGACGGGAATGGATGGGGAGGGATAGAGAAGGGACGGAGGAGGGATAGGGGAGGGATAGGGGGAGATGGGGAGGGATGGTGGAAAGACGTCGGAGGAACGGTGGAGGGATGGGGGAGGGACGGGAGAGGGACGGGGGAGGGACGGTGGAGGGACGGGGGAGGGACGGTGGAGGGACGGCGGAGGAACGGGAAAGGGACGGGGGAGGGACGGCGGAGGAACGGGAAAGGGACGGGGGAGGGACGGGGGAGGGACGGGGGAGGGACGGGGGAGGGAGGGACGGGGGGGGGGAAGGGACGGGGGGAGGGGAGGGGGTGGAGGGACGGCGGAGGAACGGGAAAAGGACGGGGGAGGGACGGGGGAGGGACGGGGGAGGGACGGGAGAGGGACGGGAGAGGGAGGGTGGAGGGACGGCGGAGGAACGGGAAAAGGACGGGGGAGGGACGGGGGAGGGACCTGAGAGTGACGGGAGAGGGACGGCGGAGGAACGGGAAAGGGACGGGGGAGGGACGGGAGAGGGACGGGGAAGAAACAGTGGAGGGACGGGCTAGGGACGGGGGAGGGACGAGGAAGGCACGGGGTAGGGACGGGGGAGAGACAAGAAAGGCACGGGGTAGGGACGGGGGAGGGACGGGGGAAGGACGGGGGAGGGACGGGGGAGGGACGGGGTAGGGACGGGGGAGGGCCGGATGGTGTCTGAACAAGAGGAAGAAAGCAAGAAGAGACATCGTTTACGTAAAACGAGGAAGAAGAACGAAGAAGTTCTTCCATTCTTGGAGAAAGACGCATCTCTGTTTCCGGTAGAAGAACAAGAGATGGGGATTATTCTAAGCTAGTTTAGATTACCAAGGACCTCCTGAACGGGTTAAAAAAAAGGAGGTCAGGGCAGGAAGGACGCGGTGAGGAAGGTGTTCGAATAGTACCCTGAAGGGAAAGAAGAATCTGGACAAAAACATTTGAGGATCTACAAAACGACATCAGTCGCTCCCCCCCCCACACCTCCTTAAGACTTAAAAGGGCCTATACAGATCAGTGGATCCTAAATTAGGGGGCAAGCCTCCCCAGGGAGTCGTGAGGAGGATACAAGGGGATTGGGACGTGAAGTCATTTGATAAAATAAAATATTGTTTTGATAAGGATAATGAAATCATTCCTAGAACAAGTGACTGCCGTTACATACGTGCAAAGTATAATTCTATCAGTCATCCTAACCCTTTTCTTTCTGACCTAAACAATGAATACGTAAACAGAAACAATATATAATTTCATATAAACACAAAAATGGTGTGGGAGTAGAGTATGCGGGTCTGCTGGAAGCAAAAAGGGGGTCGTCATATAAGACAGTTTGAGAACCAATGCTATAAATGAACAAGATAACTTGGCAAGAGACTGAATGAAAGGGAAAAGGTGGATGGATGGATGGATGGAGGGAGGGAGGGAGGGGAGGGATGTGATTTATTTATTTATTTATTTATTTATTTATTTATTTATTATTCTATTTTATTTTATTTTATTTATTTTATTTTATTTTATTTCATTATATTTTATTTTCATTTTTATTTGTTTATTTATTTATTCATTTATTCATTTATTCATTTATTCATTTATTCATTTATTTATTTATTTATTTATTTTTTTTTTTTTTTTTTTTTTTTTTTTTTCGCTACCGATAAGGCGCCACAGATTTGAACGAAATAATGAAACCTGGAAACGAAGGGCGGGGTGGGGACATTTAACATAAGAACATATGACTACAAGAGATCATAGGCCTACACTAGGCAGCTTCATTTCCCTTACCACCTGTCATTCCTATCCATAAAGTTATCTAATCTTCTCTTAAAACAACCAATAGTTTCAGCGCTCATTACATGCTTGCTAAGTCTATTCCACCCGTTATCAACTCTGTTGGTAAACCAATTCTTGCCGATTTCCTTCTTAAACATAACTTCCGAAGAAATTTGGTCGCAGAGGCGTTACAAGAGAGAAGAGAGTGCGGGGTGATCTAATAGAGGTGTTCAAGTGGATCAAAGGCTTTAATAAGGTCATCATATTAAAACAACAGGGCAGGACTCGCAGTAATGGATATAAGCTGGACAAGAGAGAAAAGAGAGTGGGGTGATCTAATAGAGATGTTCAAGTGGATCAAAGGCTTTAACAAGGGTGATGCAAACAAGGTCATCATATTAAAACAACAGGACAGGACTCGCAGTAATGGTTATAAACTGGACAAATTTAGATTTAAAAAGAAAATAGGCAAGAATTGGTTTACTAATAGGGTGGTCGACGAATGGAATAGACTTAGTAACCATGTAGTAAGCGCTGAAACTATCAGTTATTTTAAGAAACGATTAGACAACTTTATGGATGGGGATGACAGGTGGTGATGGATACGGAGCTGCCTAGTGTAGGCCTTATGGTCTCTTGCAGTCTCCTTCATTCTTATGTTCTTATGTAACTGAGGAGGGCATCAAGACGCAAGGTTCAATAAAATCAAAAGTAATCAGCATTTGTTTTTTAAATTGAGTCTTGCCTGTCATCAAGGAAGAATTCTGCGTGTCTCTGGTCCGTAGAGGTGTCAGTAAAATCCCTAAACTGTTGACTGCAGTCAAAAAAGACGGCAAAAGCTCAAGCAATAGGATTTACGGGTTGCAAGTGCAAGGAAGAAAAGAATTAAATAAGCTACAAGAAAAAGAAAAACTAAACTAAGAGCTTTTCGGAGCGAGGCAGTTTACTAAGCTATGATAGGGGGAAGAGAGAAGAGGAGGAGGAGGAGAAGGAGGAGGAGAAGCAGGAGGAGGAAGAGGAGAAGAAAAAGGAGGAGGAGGAGGAGGAGGAGGAGGAGGAGGAGAAGGAAAAAGAGGAGAAGGAGGAGGAGCAGAAGGAGGAGGAGGAGGAGGAGAAAGAGGAGAAGGAAGAAGATGAAGAAGAGAAGGAGAAGGAGGTGACGGAGAAAGAGGAGAAGAAAGAGGAGGGAGAAGAAAAGGAAGAGATGGAGGAAAAATAAGAGGAAGAGGAGGAGGAGGAGGAGACGGAGAAAGAGGAGAGGAAAGAGGAGGGAGAAGAAAAGGAAGAGATGGAGGAAAAAGTAGAGGAAGAGGAGGAGGAAGAGGAGGAGGAGGAGGAGGAGGAGGAGGAGGAGGAAGAGGAGGAGGAGGGAAACGGGCATAGCGTAACAAGAAAAACCCGGGCTTAGCACCACCGAGAAGAGAGAATTGGGCTTGTGACTTGTTGTGCTATTGGCACGGGCGGGGCATAGGCGCGTGTGTGTAAACAGAGCCTTTCACACTTCTCCGGCCAACGACGCCCGCCTCTTTTACCCGCGTCGGACTTGGCAATATTTGGAATGTAAATGCGGCCCGGCAGTTGGATAAACACGTTTTTAATCATACACGGCTTAAAGCACCGTCAAAGCCCAAATGTGATATTGATCGGTGCAGGGCAAGGTGCTGCTTTGAGTCTTAAACATAAATTCGAAAATATCCGAGCCAAGTTATCAGGTGGACAACGAGTACAAAGACGCTACCTGTTTGGCTTCTCCGCCTACTCAAGGTATATTTTCTTGAGACTTATCCCTCTCTACTCCATCCTCCTTTCTCCCCCCCCCTGTCCCCCCTGCCACTGTCCCTTTTACCCCCCTTGCTACCTCCACTCCCCCGTCCCTTTCACCCCCTTCCCCACTTTTTCCTCCCCTCCTTTATGCCCCCACCCTTCACTCCACCTCCTTTATCCCTCCCCCCTTTTCCTCCCCTTCCTTTATGCCTCCAGCCTTCCCTCCCCCTCCTTTATCCCTCCCCAGCCCTCCCTCCCCCTCCTTTGTCCCTCCCCACCCTTCCCTCCCCTTCCTTTATCCCTCCCCCTCCTTTATCCCTCCCCACCCTTCCCTCCCCCTCCTTTATCCCTCCCCACCCTTCCCTCCCCTTCCTTTATCCCTCCCCACCCTTCCCTCCTCTCCTTTATCCCTCCCCAACCTTCCCTCCCTTTCCTTTATCCCTCCCCACCCTTCCCTCCCCCTCCTTTATCCCTCCCCACCCTTCCCTCCCCTCCTTTATCCCTCCCCACCCTTCCCTCCCCCTCCTTTATCCCTCCCCACCCTTCCCTCCCCTCCTTTATCACTCCCCACCCTTCCCTCCCCTCCTTTATCCCTCCCCCCCTTTATCCCTCCCCACCCTTCCTTCCCCCTCCTTTATCCCTCCCCACCCTTCCCTCCCCTCCTTTATCCCTCCCCACCCTTTACTCCCTTCCTTTATCCCTCCACACCCTTCCCTCCCCTCCTTTATCCCTCCCCACCCTCCCCTCCTTTATCCCTCCCCACCCTCCCCTCCCCTCCTTTATCCCTCCACACCCTTCCCTCCCCTCCTTTATCCCTCCCCATCCTTCTCTCCCCTACTTTATCCCTCCCCACCCTCCCCTCCCCTCCTTCCCTCCCCCTCCTTTATCCCTCCCACCCTTCCCTCCCCCTCCTTTATCCCTCCCCACCCTTCCCTCCCCCTCCTTCATCCCTCCCCAACCTTCCCTCCCCCTCCTTTATCCCTCCCCACCCTTCCCTCCCCCTCCTTTATCCCTCACCACCATTCCCTCCCCCTCCTTTATCCCTCCCCACCCTTCCCT
>NC_134819.1:36894655-36912155 GCF_046742065.1 Oratosquilla oratoria | reverse complement strand
AGAGGAGAGGACTGGAGAGAAGACGAGAGGAAAGGAACCAAGAGGAGAGGATAAGGGAGGAGAGGAGAGGAGAGGAGAGGAGAGGAGAGGAGAGGAAAGGAAACAAGAGGAGGGAATAAGGAAGAAGAGGAGAGGAAGTGAGAGGAGAGGAAAGGATAGAGGAGGATAGCAGTGGATAACAGTGCATAGGAGGGGAGAGGAGAGCAGAGGAGAGGAGGGGAGAGAAGAGAAGAGGAGAGGAGGAAAGAGGAGAGGAGGCGAGAGGGGGAGAAGGAGAGAAGATAGGAGAGCACCAAAAGGATAGCAAAGAAGGAAAGAAGACCAAAATGGTGGGAGGGAAGGCGAGAGAGGGAAGGCGAGAGAGGGAAGGCGAGAGAGGGAAGGCGAGGAAAGGGGAGGGAAAGCGAGGGAAGGGGAGAGAAGGGAAGGGGAGGGAAGGGGAGGGAAGGGGAGGGAAGGGGAGGGAAGGGGAGGGAAGGGGAGGGAAAGGAAGGGAAGGGAAGGAAAGGGGAGAGGAGGAAAGGGAAGGGAAGGGGAGGGAAGGGGAGGAGAGGAAGGGAGAGGGAAGGGGAGGGAAGGGAAGGGAAGGGAAGGGAAGGGGAGGGAAGGGGAGGGAAGGAGAGGGAAGGGGAGGGAAGGGGAGGGGAGGGAAGGAAAGGAGAATGAGGAAGAGGAAAAGGGAGGAGAGGGAAGGTGAAGGAAGGGGAGGGAAGGAAAGGGGAGAGGAGAGAAGAGTAGGGAAGGGGAGGGAAGGGGAGAGAAGGGTAAGGGAGGAAAGGTGAGAGAAGGGGAGGGAAGGGGACTGAGAGAGAGAGAAAGGGAGAGAGAGAGAGAGAGAGAGAGAGAGAGAGAGAGAGAGAGAGAGAGAGAGAGAGAGAGAGAGAGAGAGAGAGAGAGAGAGAGAGAGAGAGAGAGAGAGAGAGAGAGAGAGAGTGAGAGTGAGAGAGAGAGAGAGAGAGATGGTACAAAAAGTCCGATAGTCGTATCCCTCAACATTTGTCATTGGACCTTATTGCCGAGGCGTCTTGAGTCTATTCCCGCTCCCAAAGACGCTAACTAAGCGGTGGGTGTTATTTCCACGGTGCTCAATAAAGCAGTCGCCTCCACATTTCCCCGCCAGAGGGGCCGGCCGGCCGACCGGCTTCTGCGGCTCTTGGGCCCAAAGCGAAGACAGCGTAAGCTCGTCTTTCGAGCGGCCTTCGCCTCGGCCTCCTCCAGGTAGTGGAGTCCGCCCCTGGGACTAGACTTGTCGAAACGTTAGTGCAAGTGTAGGACAAGCGGGAACAAATGTAAAAGGCGAATAGAGAAATGTGACAGAGCCTGCGGTTCCGTGGGAGGTAACCATGACGACTGGCTGGGGGGGAGGGGGGCATAGAAAACGGGGGGTAGGAGGGAGGCATGGAAAACACGGGGGGAAGGGAAAAGTTTTTTTTTTTAGGGGGGGGAGTCGTGAAAGGGGGAGCTGTGGGGGGAAGGGGGAGGGGGTGGGGGAGAGGGGGGGAGGGGAAAGGGAGGGAGGGAGAAGGGAGGGGAGAGAGAGCAGGGAGGGAGGTAAAAAGTCTGGGTGAAGGGTGAACAGAAAGAAGTAAAGGATTTTCATAATTGTCAAAGGAAAAGTTATCTAAGAGGCGTGTCAACGATGGATGGGATGAGGAGGGAAAAAAACAAAGAGGAGGAGGAGGAGGAGGAAACAAGGGAGAAGGGTGACAAGAAAGAAGAGGAGGAGGAGTAGGAGATAGAGGAAGAGGATAAGAAGTCTAAGGAGACAGAGGAGGAGGAGGAGGAGGGAGAAGAGGAGGAGGAGGGGAAAAGGAAGGGAAAGAGGTGGGGGAAGAGGGGACGAAAAAGGAGGAGACAGAGGATGAAAAGGAAGAGAAGAGAGAGCAAGAGGAGATAGAGGAAGAAAAGGAGGAGGAGAAGACAGAGGATGAGAAGGACAAGGAGGAGGAAGAGGATAAATAGGACGAGCGCATGAAGGAGGAAGTCAAGGAAGCTAAGGAGTAGGAATAGGAGGAGGAGGAGTTAGAAGAGAAGCAGGAGTAAGCACAGAGGAGGAGGAGGAGGAGGAGGAGGAGGAGGAGGAGGAGGAGGAGGAGGAGGAGGAGGAGGAGGAGGAGGAGGAGGCGGGAGGGTGGGAGACCGAGGGAGACGAAGGCTTGCAAGGAAGAGAAGAAGGATGTTGTTATGGACTGTAGTTAATCAGCGCTGTTATCCTTAGGTAAAAAGGAGAATCTGGGGAGGAGAGGGGGAAGGGGACCACAATGAAGAGAAGGATGAATGGGTCTGACGTCATTTTTGTAAAAGGCAAAAATAGAGAGAGAGAGAGAGAGAAGAAAGAAGGTAAATAAAAGTCAATTGCCGAGATAGGATTTCTTTAAGAAATTAAAGAATGTATGTGAACTTGAGCACAAGAACGGAGAGTCATAAAAAGAGGAGGAGGGAGGAAGAGGAGGAGGGAGGAAGAGGAGGGGGAGAGAAGGGGAAGAGGAGGGGGAGAGGAGGGGGAGAGGAGGGGGAGAGGAGGGGAGGGGAGAGGAGGGGGAGAGGAGGGGGAGAGGAGGGGAGAGGAGGGGGAGAGGAATGGGAGAGGAATGGGAGAGGAGGGGGAGAGGAAGGGGAGAGGAGGGGGAGGGAGAGGATGGTGACCGAAATTTGAAGTATCCGATGTTAAAGTATTAGAGAATTGCTATAAATTGAAACTAGAAAAAATATGATAAAAATAATAAGAAAGACAAGAAACAAGAAAAACAAGAACAAAGGCAAAAACACACAAAAAAACAAGAAATAACTGAAAAAGAAAAATAAGAGAATGAGAAAAGTGCTAAAAATGAAAACAAAAAATATAAAACAAAAAACATGAAAAAATAAAAGCAAACAAAATAAGACAAACAAGAAAAAGACAAAACAAGGAGCCAAGAAAAATAAGAAGAAAACAGGAAAGAGGAAAAGAAGAAAATAGAGTAAACAAGAAAAACACGCAAAGCAAGAAAGCAAAAAATAAAAACTTGGAAGAAAAAGTAACCAAGAAAAACATGGAAATTATGAACAATAACAAAAGTAAGAAAAGTAAAAACAAAAAGGGAAACAATAAAACAAAACAAAAACAAGGAAAAACAAGAGCAAGAAAAATAAAAACAAGTAAAACAAGAAAAGCAATTAACAGGAATAAAAAATCAAGAACAAGAAAAACGAGAAAAGGAAAAACATAAAAAAAAGGAAAATATAAAATAGGAAAAAAGTAAGGAGCAGTAAAACAAAACAATGAAATGAAAAATAAGAAAAATAACAAGAAAAACAAAAACAAGACAACAACAAAAACTACAAAATAAGAAAAACAAACAATAAACAAAAACATAAAACAAGAAAACGAATAGCAAGACAATGAAAATCAACAAAACAAAACATAAATGAGAATGAGAGGAAAAACAAAAACAGGAAAAGACGAAAATATTAAAGGCAAGACAACAGAAAAACAGAGACAGGCAAAAGCAAAACAAAATAAAGAAAATCAAGAAAAACGCTAAAACAGAAAAACAATAAAACAAGATAAATGAAGAAAACAGAAATACAATAGAAACAAGAAAAACCAAGAAACCAGAAAAACAACGCACACAAGAGCACAAGAAAACCAAGGTACAAAAATGAAGAAGAAAAAGAAGAATAACAATAGAAAATAGACTAAGAGAAAGAGAGAGGGAAATGAGGGAGGGAAATTAGAGGAAGAAATGGAACGGGAAAGTGAGAGGAGGAGGAGGAGGAGGAGGAGGAGGAGGAGGAGGAGGAGGAGGAGCAGGAGGAGGTGGGAGATGGAGGTGAGAAGGGGAGGTGAGAGGGAAAGATAAAAAAGGAGTGAGAGCGAGAGCAAGAAAGGAGAAAAACACGAAGAAGAGGATAGGAAGAAGAGAACGAGAGGGAACGAGAGGAGAGGAGGAGGTGTGAGAGAGAGAGAGAGTAAGAAAATAGAGAAACATAAAGAAGAAGATAGGAAGAAGGTAATAGAGAGGAGAGGAGAGGAGAGGAGGTGAGAGAGAGAGCAAGAAAAGAGAGACATGAAGAGGAGGATAGGAAGAAGGTAATAGAGAGGAGAGGAGAGGAGAGGAGGAGGTGAGAGAGAGAGAGCAAGAAAACAGAGAAACGTGAAGAATGAAATCAGAGAAAACTATTAGGTTGAAGTGATGAAGATGATGATGATAGAAATTAATGTGGCGGAGGTGGTGAACTCGAGGGATTTAATGGTTAACAGTGATGAGCACTTGCCCCGGCTATTTGGTCAAAGAGGTCAAAACGAAGATGTTTGAGACCTCCTGGTGTACGTACATGCGTCCGTGAGGGAGAGGCAAAGAGAAAAAGAGAAAAAGAGGAAAGAGAGAAAAGAAATAGTGTTGAGAAATAGCAGGATGAGGAGGAAGACAGTAGGAAGAGGAGAGAGGGGAAAAGAAGGAGGCAGAGGATAAGGAGGAGGAAGTGGAGAAGGGAAGTTAGGGAAATGTACGAAGAAAAGAAGACGAAGAAAAAATAAGATATAACAAGATTTAGTGCTAAGGTGTTTGCAGTAGATGGATAAAGGAGTTGGATAAGGAAATTTAGGAAAATTCATAAAGAAAAGAAGTAGAAATAAAAAAGAACAAACTCTAGAGTACTGGAGTGCTTGCAGAAGATGGGAAAAGGATTTGGATAAGGAAATTTAGGAAAAAGTATAAAGAAAAGAAAAAAAAAAGAACAAGTTCTAGAGTGCTGGACTGCTTGCAGTAGATGGGACAGCCACAAGGGAGTTGCTACGAGGGAGGTAAGTGACAAGCTTGTATCAATGACAACAGATGGTAGGTCGTACATGCCATCAGGATCGACGAAGAAAAAGTATGAAAGCTTCTGGAGACTGAGAAACTGCTGGAATAAAAAACAAATAAGTGAACGAGGTAACCTGACTAGAGAGTTTGATAGCAAAGACAAGACCCAGAAGCCTCTTAAAGGAGAGTTTTGTTTATGTTGTTTATATCCTCGGGGGCTCTTCTGTTGCACACCTGCAGAGTCTAAGATCCAGCTCATTAACCATTGACCATCCCCAAGAACTTCTTTAGCTCGGCCAAGACACCGAATGCCAGCCAACAGAACCGGAACCATGATTAGGAGTAAGCAAAGATGGCGGCTTGGGCCGTAGCTACTTAACTGCTGAATCTTCTGCACTTATTTAAGAAACATATTATGTATATATATAAATATATATATATATATATATATATATATATATATATATATATATATGCATATATATATATATGTATATATATACATATATATACATATATATATATATATATACATATATATATATATATATATATATATTTATATACAAGCGACCTTCGGTGGCGACTAACGTCACCGCTTTGGCCTGCATACATATATATATATATATATATATATATATATATATATGTATATATGTATGTATGTATATATGATAAGTATTTTTAGACAAATGATTTGGATGATGGAGAACATAAACACAGGGGAAGGGTCGGAACCCTAAACACTCTAACGTTTCGTTCGCGTTGAACTTCTTCAGAGAGTGTACGTAGAACTGCAATTGAAGTTTATGTACTAAACCTAATTACCTTTTCGGACACTTGGGAAAGGTCGTTTTTCTGGCGTGTTCTAGAATTAAAATACTAGTTTGTTTAGCTAAATTGATAAACCCTCCTCGATGATTCGATGAATTATTAGTTGAAATATAGGGTTCCGAGCCTTCCCCTGTGTTTATGTTCTCCATCATCCAAATGTATATATATATACATATATACATATATATATATATTTATGTATATATATATATATATATATATATATATATACATATATACATATATATATAAATATACATGTGGTATATATATATATGTATATATATGCATATGATATATATATATACACATATGCATATATAGATAATATATAATATATATATATATGCATATATATATATAACATATATATATACATATATACATACATATAAATCAATCAATCAAATCAGCCATCCTGAGCCCACTGCTGAACAAAGGCCTCCTTCATAGCATTCCATGATTCACATCACCGTGCCAACTTCTGCCACGTCACTCCTGCAAACTTCTCAATCTCGTCTCTCTATCTCCTGTCTGGTCTCCCTCTTTCTCGCTTCCTATCTCGCGGCGTCCATTCAGTAACACACTTGCACACTTGCTCCATCGCTCATCAGTCGTTCGCACTAATTTACCTGCCCAATTCCACTTCCTCTCTTTCACCGCCTCCACAATATCTTTCACTCTAGTCTGCTCTCTCACCCAATTTGCTCTCTTTTGGTCTCTCAGCGTTATTCCCATCATTGATCTCTCCATTCTCCTCTGTGCAGTCCTTAGCTTTGTTTCCATTGCCTTCGTCAGTTTCCAAGTCTCACACCCGTAGATTATTGCTGGCAGAATGCATTGATTGTAAACTTTACGTTTCAAACATAAAGGTAGAGAGCCTCTCAGGATTTTATTATACTTACCAAACATTTTCCAACCAATTGTAATACGTCTTTTTATTTCATTATCATGATCTTTTGTCACTTTCACCGCCTGGCCTAAATAATTATACTCCTCAACTTCTTCAAGACTCTCACCATCAATTACAATCTCTTTACTTTGAACTTTCGTGTTGAACATTACTTTGGTTTTGGTCTTATTCATTTTTAAACCTACTTTGAGACTTTCCTTGTTCAGATCACTCAGCATATCTTGCAAGTCTTCTGCTCTTTCTGAAATAAGAATAATGTCATCCGCAAATCTTAGGTGGTTCAAATATTCGCCATTAATCTTCAAACCTTCCTCTTCCCAACTTAACCTACAGAAAATATCTTCCAAGCAAGCTGTAAATAATTTCGGTGAAATTGTATCGCCTTGCCGTACTCCTTTTTTGATCTTGATCTTTTCTGAATCTTTACGTAGTCGAATTATAGTGGTACCTTTCGTATAAATAATTTCTAAAACCCTTACGATCTGTTCGTTTGTACCCTGTTTGCGTAGCGAGTTTGGTATTACTGTTTGTTCTACCGAGTCAAAGGCCTTCTCGTAATCTACAAAAGCTAAACACAGAGGTATATTATATCCTGTCGTTTTCTCGATTAGTTGGTTAATCGTCTGCAAATAATCTAGAGTTAACTTAATATGAACTTCTTTCCCTGCGTCTTTCAACAGATCTATCGATATACCATCTTCCCCATGTGCTTTTCCTCGTTTCATATTTCTTAGAGCAAATTCTACTTCTTCCTTTGTAATCTCTGGTACACTACTAACGTCTACAGATGAATTTACTGACTCAACTACGGTCTTCGATGAGTAAAGCTCTTGGTAAAATTCTTCTACTCTTTTTACCATTCTGTCTCTACAGTTAATGATTTCTCCATTTCTATCTTTCAAACATGTAATTTACTGTCTTCCTAAAGCACATCTGCGCTCGGTCACTTTAATACTTTTACCTTTCCGAATAGTTCCCTCTATTTCATCCATGTTTTTCTTTCTTTTCTCTGATCTCTGTCTTTTGTTGATAAGCTTGTTTAGTTCTACTCTTTCTATTTCGTCTCTCCTGCTTTTAACCTGCATTGTCCTCCGTCTTTTAATTAGGTCATTTGTAGCTTTGAAATATTAGTTTTCTCTAATACTTTCTCTGCCGATTCCCTAATGATATTCACTAAATTCAAATTCATATCTTCGACTGTGTCCTCGTTACTTAGAGCTTCGAAAATATCTTTAATTTCTAACTGAAATTCCTTCTTATTATCCTTAACCTTTGCTAGGCTAGTTTTCTTTCTTAAAACTAGTTTATTTCTCTCGGCTCTGAAATTGAAATCAGCTGTGCAACTTACCATTCTATGGTCACTACTTATGTTGACTTTATTTATCACCGTAACATTGCTAACGCTTTTGCTCTCATCTCCTATGAAGTCTACTTTGTTCTTTGTTGTTCCATTTGGACTTCTCCAGGTCCATTTACGACCTACGCGCTTTTGAAAGAAAGTGTTCATTATCCTCATGTTGTAGATCTCTGTAAAATTGACTAACATCTCGCCTCTGTCATTTCCTTCGCCTACTCCAAATTTCCCAACTTTAGCATTGAAGTCGCCTATTACCAACGTGTACTTATTTTTTTCCTTGACCCATTACCTGACTTAAATCATCATAGAAGGATTCAATTTCATCTTCTGTACTCTGTGAAGCTGGTGCATAAACCTGAACTATTTCTAGAGTGTACCTTTTACATAGCCTTATCACAATCCAAGCTACCCTGTCAGATAAACTACTGAACTTGACTACGTTACCAGCAATTCCTCGGTTGATCAAGAATCCTACTCGACTAGATCTTTCTTTGTCCTTACTTCTATAGTAGAACAGGTGGTGACCATCTTGTAATTGTATCAGCTTTTCTTTCGTTCTTCGGACGTCGCTCAGTCCTACGATGTCTCATTTGATGTTGTCTAGTTCTTCCATTAGACTCTCCAGCCTGTGGTCTTCTGAGAGAGTTTTTACGTTGTAAGTATAGGTCTTCATTTTCTTCATGCTGTTTAATGACCAAGTCTTGGATCTGTTTGGACAGTGCTTACTCACATTCGGTGGCACACTGCCCGTAAGCACATGAGGCAATGCGGTTGGACCTTTAGGAGACGATGATCCAAGAGGAACGCCCGGTTTTATTTTGTTTGTATTGTTCATGTTTGCTATGAAGGGCTTTTTTGGCAGTAATCTCACCTCCCTGCCAACTAATTTCTGGTGAGATATTTCTGTGGTGTCACCTTATTCATTATATTCGGTGAAGCCCTATATATCTATATGGTGCCCAATGGTCCACGCCGTCATTGTGACGGTACCCCATATATCTATGGGGAATTTCCCTGTTCGCCATCAGGGACGTCCCAGTTAGCAGTGGGTCCTGCGACTTTGTATGCGAGTTGCTCTTTGTCTGAACTTTCTTACAAAACCTGTTCGATATGGGTGACCCTGCAAAAATTTCCTCTCTATCGACATAGCTTTTGTAATCATCAAGATTCTCAAACCTATCCTCCACGTCAAGGTGTCAACTCTCGGACAGGATATATATATCTATATCTATCTATAATATATATATATATAGATATAGATAGATATAGATAGATATATAAATATATATATATATGTATATATATATATATATATATATATATATATATATATATATACTCGTATATAGATAGATGGATAGATAGATAAATAGATAGATAGATTTGCTTGATTCTTTATTTTCTTATCTATTTATCTATTCGTTTATCTGTTCATTTATGTTGTCGCCAAAGGAACTTATCTGTCCGCATCCATCGAAATCTCCTGCCACCCCGAAGTGGGAAGAAGCCCACAGAGAGTGAGACGTGCGATTACGCTAGAAGAAGAAGAAGAAGAAGAAGAAGAAGAAGAAGAAGAAGAAGAAGAAGAAGAAGAAGAAGAAGAAGAAGAAGAAGAAGAAGAAGAAGAAGAAGAAGAAGAAGAAGAAGAAGAAGAAGAAGAAGAAGAAGAAGAAGAAGAAGAAGAAGAAGAAGAAGAAGAAGAAGAAGAAGAAGAAGAAGAAGAAGAAGAAGAAGAAGAAGAAGAAGAAGAAGAAGAAGAAGAAGAAGAAGAAGAAGAAGAAGAAGAAGAAGAAGAAGAAGAAGAAGAAGAAGAAGAAGAAGAACAACAACAACAACAACAACAACAACAACAACAACAACGTTAAGAAAGATGAAAAACGAAAGAAAAAGAAAATATCTTTCCAAAAGAAATCAGGGATGCTGTATTGATATCACAGGATAAAAAAAAAAAAAAAAGAACAAAAAAAACGAGTCACAAGAAGCGCAATGGGTAATGCTTTAGGTGACATTCATGAAAGAGAGAAAGATAAATGAAGACACTGAGGTGACGTGACACAGAGCCCATAGGAGGGACTGACTATTTGTTACCAGAAGCATAAGAGGAGGAGGAGGAGGAGGAGGAGGAGGAGGAGGAGGAGGAGGAGGAGGAGGAGGAGGAGGAGGAGGAGGAGAAAGAGGGAGACTAGAGAAAGGAACAGGAGAGGTAGGAGAAGGAGGAGGAGGAGTAGGAGGAGGATAAAAGGAAGGAGTAGGAAAAGAAGGAGGACGTGAGGCGATAAAGGAGGAGAAGGAAGAGGAGAGGGAGAAGGGGTGAAAGAAGAAAAAGAGTAGATGGGGTTAAAGCATATGGAGAAGGAGGAGCAGGAGGGACAAAAAGAGAAAGAAGATAGGAGGAAGAGGAGCAAGAGGAGGAGAAAGAGGAGGAACAGGAGGAGAAGGAGGAGGAAGAGGAGGAAGGAAGGCTGAAAAGCAAGCAACCTCGAGGATGAAGAGGTGGGAAGGGAAACGGGAGGAGGAGGTTTGAAGTGACAGTAGAATGTGAATGAAGAAGGTGGTGAGGATCCTACGCCAGGAGGCGCTGAGTAGCTGGGGATGAAACCGTAACCTTTGCCCTACTATGCGCTTGGAGAGTTGGGGCAGGTAACCAACAGCCACTGCTGGGAATCGGAGTGGAATGCGGGATTCGAATCCACAACTAAGCGAACAGGAGACTAGCACGATTCCGGCTTCAAGGTAAATGGAGAAAAAAAATGATATACATACATATATATATATATATATATATATATATATATATATATATATAGTATATATGAGTAATCACTAGGAAGAGTAAATTAACGAAGCAGAGCGCTTTCGAATAATTACATCTTCAGTGCAGATACAAAGAAGGCATTCCTTCTTTGTATCTGCACTGAAGATGTTATTATACGAAAGCGCTCTGCTTCGTTAGTTTATTTTTCCTAGTGGTTACTTACACATTTGTGAACACACGCTCGTAGTGTTTTTATTGCATATATATATATATATATATATATATATATATATATATATATACATTTTAACAACCACAATACACTTTAATTCTAAGCCATCAAAGGAATATATATATACATAATATATACATAATATATATATATATATATATATATATATATATATATAGTAATAATAATAATAAAAAAAAAACACGCTGGATATTCTTACAAAATGAAGACGACGAAAAAGACGCAATGGAATGAAAGAAAGAAAAAAATAAAACGTGGGTACCTTGAGTCCCCCAGCAGCAAAAATTATATTTGAGTGAAGGGGGGGGGGGGTTGAGGTTTGGAGGTGGGGGAGGGGATTTGGAGGTGGGGGAGGGGGGTGGAGTGGGGGGGGGGGGGTACGGCGTAAGGCACTGGTACTCTTCGTTTGCTTTCTCGCACTGACGTTACCGAAATAGGTAGCTAGTTTGTAATTATGAAGGTACATGTTTGTACACTTTCTTTGTCTTTTTATGCTACTTTTTTGTGCCTTTTTTTTTTTTTTAATTGTGCCTTCAAGGTCCGACGACATTTTATTTCATTTTCTGCTTAATTTCCTTGAAACTAAAAGAAACAAATAAGTATGTGATAGGTTATAGTACGATAATACTTTAAAGTAAAAAATCAACCAATTAACAAAGGATAGTTATAAAAGTAATTTACAAAAGAGTGTAATCAGAGACGACTAATCTACATGGGAAAATCTTTAATTCCTCCGTGATACAAAATCAACCTCTAATATCCTTTTCAAGGTTGAAATCTTGTAACTTCTTAATTCCATCTCAAGCGCAGTTGATGTCTATCAACCGAAAAAGAAAACCTCAAAATTTCTAAAATACTTTTGTTGCAACGGTAGCGGTGAGAGATTGTCCACAAGGATAGAATCTCTGGTGCAACACCTGAGGGGAGCTGACGTCACCACACGAGGGGAATTAGATACTTTCCCCTTCTTTCCTTTTCCTTCCCTTCCCCTCCTTTCTCTTTCCTTCGCTTCCCCTCTTTTTCCCTTTCCTTCCCTTCCTCATTCGTCCTCTCTAATGCATTATGCAGTGTATTCCCTTCTTTCGCAGTTCAAACCACATGTCTAAAAGAGAGAGAGAGAGAGAAAGAGAGAGAGAAAGAGAGAGAGAAAGGAGGAGGAGGAGGAAAGAACGCTGAGAAGCAAGCAACCTCGAGGATGAAGAGAGAGAGAAAAGAGAGAGAGAGAGAGAGAGAGAGAGAGAGAGAGAGAGAGAGAGAGAGAGAGATAGAGACAGAGATAGAGACAGAGATAGAGAGAGAGAGAGAGATAGAGAGAGAGAGAGAATGAGAGAGCGAGAGAGAGAGAGAATGCGAGAGCGAGAATGAGAGAAAGATAGAGAATGAGAGAGAGAGAATGAGAGAGAGAGAGAGAGAGAGAGAGAGAGAGAGAGAGAGAGAGAGAGAGAGAGAGAGAGAGAGAGAGAGAGAGAGAGAGAGAGAGAGAGAGAGAGAGAGAGATCGCATTGAATTAGAGCCTGGTGGAACAGATTTGAGTGTGGAAGTTGTTGGGGGGCTGGAATTTGAAGTAGAATACATTATCAAACGCTTTAAAGTTGGACTGAGACTTGGGAATTAGGCTCAGTGTCAAGGGGTGAATTAAAGGTCTGGTACCAAGATTTGTATTCTTAAAAGTTGGGTAATAAGCAGAGCGTAGATGTGTTGGTATCAGGTACCAAAATTGGTACCAAAAATTCCCAAAGAAAGCGTACATGTGTTGGTATGATCCAGCAAACAAGAAGTTGGCAAAACGCATATAGATGATTTGGTACCAAAAATTGTACCAAAATCTGTATGCCATGGGAAGCACAAAGGATACGGTACCTAGCCTTGTGGCAAAGAAGAGTACCAAGGTAAAAAGGAAAGATTCTGGTACCTAGGTTTGTATGAATTGTCAAAATAAGTGGAAAGGGCCTGGTACTAAGTTTGGCTATCAAAGAATTGATTGTCACGATAAACATAGAATATCTGGTACCAGATTGGTTTGGTACCCATCCGGTAAAGGTTACCAGCATGGTACAAGGCTGATACGAAGCTGGATACCAAATACCTGGGACACAATATCTCCAAATATCTCCAGTATCTCCAAATAAAACATCAACACAAAGAGCTTTCTCTAAGTCTTGCAAACCGTCCACACATTCTTTAAGACATTTTATAACCCCTCCCCCACCCAACAAACCCCATTCTTCGTTGAAATCTTATCTCGCCAAGCGATTTTATTCGGCTGGGGAGAGAAATCCCAGACGAATTCTTTCTCGGATCCTTTCCCTCTAAGCTAGATAAAGCACTCGTTGCATACGGAGTACACTGAATTAGTTAGGGTATCTGTTGACATTTGTGGCCAATAAAAGGGGGATTACGGAATTATACCATACAGGCTTGTGCGGAAGAAGGGCGTATGTGCCCAGTCGTATCAAGATACAGAGACAAAGATGGCCTCCAGTAGTTTGGAATGAGCAAATGGGAGATCGTAAGTAGAGTTTGAAATCGGAAATTTGAGAATTTGACAAATCAGAGGAAGGAAAGACGTATTTTTTGAGATTCGTAAGAAAGATGGAGGGCCTTGCCGTGCATTGTCGTCATCGCCAGTAGAATGGTTGTGATGCAGGAGAGTTGATCACTGTGGTGGTGATGATAATGATAGATATGGCGAGCATGTGGTAACAAAAGTGAAACGGTGGTGGCGGTGGTGGTGATATTTGTATTCTATTAGTGGTGTTGGTGGAAATAGTGGTTGGAACTGTGATGACCTAATAGTGGTGAAGATGGTGGTGAGGATGGTGATGAAGGTAAGATGGTGGTGAAGATGGTGATGAAGGTAGTGGTTTCCAGGAGACAGTAGATATAAATCTTTTCCCAGATGTTTTGTTTCTGTTGTTATTCTATTCTACTTTGTTTCCACTTTATCTTATTTTCATTTTATTCTATCTTATCTTATTTTCAGCCAGCGGTGGGTGATGGCGAGAGTGACGACAATAACATTAATGACGATAAGGACAATAACAACGATAATGACAATCTAAGACGACAACAACATCGACGACGACGACGCTGACCAAAACGACAACGATGTAGAAGGTACGTACTGTTGGCGGTGGCTGGGTTCTTGCAAAATAATAGCGGCCATAATTTGGCCTCAAATATGTGGGCCATTCTGGTAGAGGATTTGCGAGTTGCATTAAGGGAGAAGGGGAAGGAGTTGGGTAGGATGTTGACGACTTGTGTCTTCAGCCACCAGATGGCGTTTGTTACTACGGGTGGACAGTAAGAGTGTGTCTTGTAACTCACAAACAAACCAATAATAAAGACTACTCCCCCCTTTTTCCGTTTATTTATTATCCTTATAATAAAAGTCAATGTAATGCACTTTCTCAGATCACATTTACATGTAGATCACACGCTTTAGTAGATTTGCGTTGTCCTAGGTTATATGCGACATGCAGATCATCCGAAGTACAGGCTTACTCTCCCAAGAGTAATTTTAGCCACTGTTACAGTCAGATCAATATATTTTACAAATTCACTGAACTCAGTCTACTGATGTTATCAATATTAACATTCCTATCCAGTCTATATGTATAGATACCATAATCAGATGATTCAAAATTAACATAATTTGACCTATTTTTGATCTTTCATTTTTGGGGATACTTAGGAATCTATCACAGTGCTCAAAGAGTACAGAGGAACGGAAAGGTTGGGAGCTTATGAAAAAAAAGGTCGCAGTGGTATGCGGGGGGTGGGGGTATGTCATATAAGAACTCATAGCTCTCATCCATGCGGGTATTAGCTGCTAATCACGGGGCTAGCACGTGATCCAAAACTTTAGTGACTCGCACGCTAACACATAAGTAAACATACACTCGCTCGTATGACTAATTATACTTGCTTGTACGCATCAAATACAAATGCCAAAGTTACCCCTTTCTTAAATAAGTTTTCTTTGAGAAAATATCTTCCCACAACCGGTACACGTTTTCTATCAACAATAGTACCTTATATTTCAGACTTGGATTGCTAAGATCCAATTTCGTTCATGTACAGAAAGAATAGAAGAAAAAAAATAATCTCCCAGTGATTTGACGTGCTTATTGATCAAACTGATCAAAATTGAACAAATATATAAAGATCAAAATTTATCAAATAATTCTTATATATTTCTTTCCTTTCAATTTTGTCGAGAAGTAAATTTTGGTACCCCAGAGCGGATTCGAATTATTTCTCTCTATATGTGCTGAAAAATAAGTTAAAAATCAAGAAGATGTAGGAATGACTATATCACTAAGGTCAATATATTTCAACCTGATCGAGATTTTCACCTCGTTTGGTAATTCTGACATTACATTGAAATTCTAATTTTTCATCATCTATTCTTTTCTTTTTCTTTTTTTGGCATTGTGTCCCCAAATTCTGCTCATTAATTATTACGTCAACCTACGATTACCAAATGCATGGTTTAATAAGGAAATAGGCAACAACTGGTTAGAGTAGTTAACGAATGGAATAGACTTATTATTAATAATAATAGTAAGTTTATTTGGCAATAAATTAAATATATCAAATACAGATAATGAAAAAACCCATAGTTCGAAATTACAATTACAATTGTCGACGATAACACACACACAAAAAAGATATGAGCTTATTTCCATTGTGGTCCTCAATATATATATATATATATATATATATATATATATATATATATATATATATATATATATATATATATATATATATATATATATATATATGTGTGTGTGTGTGTAGTGAGCGCTGGAACAATTGATTGTTTTAAGATGAAATAACTTTATGGACAGGAACGACAGGTGGTAAGGAACATGGAACTGCCTAGTGTAGGCCTTATGGTCTCTTGCAGTTTCCTCCATTCTTAAGTTCCTATGGTTAGATGATACCTAAGGAAGCGAAACTCTATCGACATTGGAACGTCTTCTCAGAGTGTAAGTAGGCTTTGATGACATTACCATGATTCTCGTCACTTGAACAGAATGAAGTTATATTGGCACAAAATTGAATGAAATGACAAAGATAGCAAGATTAACTAGTGAACCATTTATTATATCTCTTCCTTCTTCATTCCGTCTTCGTTCGAAGTGAAAAACTCCTTTTCATTATACAGTAGGTGAAAACTAATTTAATTCCTTCTATGATCTTGTTTTAACTGAGACTTAGAAAAAATATATCAACAAGGAGACGTTTTGTTGTGCATCATGGAATGACACCCAAATTACAGACATAGTTTTGGTCGGGAACGTTGTTATAACATTTTACCTGGCAGGATGACTACGCTGTCTTTTGTTTGTCTGTTTGTTTGTTTGTTTGTTTTTTCTGGCCAATGCTGAATGATCTTAAACGTTTCAGAGAGGGTCTTTACTTTGAATCAACTCGGATTAGAAGATATAAAGGCTTCAGCATCCTTTAGTAAAGTCTGGAGTTCAACTTTGAAAAAATAATTAAAATGTAGATGAAGAAATGTGTAATGTATGGTGCCTGCTCAAGTGATCATGAAGAAGGTAAGGAGCATACGTCAAGAAGCGTCGAGTAGCTACGACCAAAACCGTTGGTGCAGGTAACATTCACTGCTGGGAATCGGAGAGATGTACGAGACTCGAACCCGGGACTAGGAAGATGCGAGACCTGTACGTCTCCAATTGTGCCACCAGATCATATGAAGATTGTTTATAAACAGAAGAAAATGAGGAGGAGGAAGAACATCACCTTGTGGAATACTTGAAGAGATAATCATCAGAGAAGTGCAATGATTGTCAACAATAGCATAGATTGCTCAGAAAAGAAACCAGATGCACATAAGCATGTGTGTATACATTATGCACATGCATTATGTGCATGTATTGTGAGTATGCATGGATGTATTATGTGCGTTCATCCATTTACGCATCCACGTATTCATCCACGCATGTATGAAGTTTATTACCCACGTGTGTATGCACATATTCTTACCTTGCAATCACACATTCAAAACACATGTTCACATATGTGGATAACACCACCTATGTATATTTTCCACCCAGACACCTCCTTCCTCACCCTCCGCCTTCATGTGACCCCCCCCCCCTCTCCTTTCTCTCGCCCTCTTCCCCCACCCACATCGCCCTGTTCTCCCTGCCACCCGTCCCCTAAGGTACAGTACCTCGTTCTGCGGAGGGCAACTTGCCGGATGAACGACAGATGAAAGCTACTCCTGGCACGTGCGACAACCGAGGGCTGTGATGTAAGTGTGGGATACGTGATTGGGCGTGTGTGTGTGTGTGTGTGTGTGTGTGTGTGTGTGTGTGTGTGTGTGTGTGTGTGTGTGTGTGTGTGTGTGTGTGTGTGTGTGTGTGTGTGTGTGTGTGTGTGTGCGTGTTCCCGTGTGGGTGGGTGGGTGTGTCAGTAGGGGATGACAGACAGGTGATGGGGAAAGAGTCATCAGAGCAAGGGAGGGACAGTAGGTACGTGATGGGAAGGTAAATTGGGTTGTGATGGGCGGTGAGAGGGGGTGAGTAGTGAGAATGGATGGGTAGTGAGAGTGGGAGAGTGGGAG
>NC_134819.1:36884655-36887155 GCF_046742065.1 Oratosquilla oratoria | reverse complement strand
CGCCTCATCAAGGTCTTTCGCAATATATCCAGCCTTAGTAATTCGTGTCTGAAGCTCACAACAAAGGCTAGCCCTTGTGAATCGAGCAGGAGAACACTCAAGATTTCTATCGACCTTTCCATCAATTAATCTCCCTCACAGACATTTTCCTTTCTCATTATTCCTCGACTCTGTATCTCGTCTGTAAAACGCTCCAGTGGAGAGCAAAAGTGTCCGACAGATCATCGACCAAACGACCGACGGCTTCCACTCTCCCGGCCCGCCCACCCGATCACGACGGAATCAACTCCTGTCCGAGAAAGGGTAATGATCATTAACAAGGCTGCTGATGTCACTATGCTGAGCTTCGACGTCCTCCTCCTCCTCCTCCTCTTCCTGCTCCTCCTCCTCCTCCTCCTCCTCATCTTCATCCTTATTCTCCACCTCCTCCTTCTCCTTATCCTTATTCTCCACCTCCTCCTCCTCCTCCTCCTTATTTTCCTCCTCCTCCTCCTCTTCCTCCTCATCCTCATCCTCCATATCGTCCTTCTATTCTTCTTCGCTCCTTCTTCATCCTCCTCCACTTTCTCATTTTTTCTGCAGTAACCTCCTCTTTCTCCTTCTCCCCCACTCCTCCTCCGCTCCCCTCCTCTTCTCCCTCCTCCTCCTTCTCCACTTCCTTTCCCAATATTATCCACTCCCTATGTTTACAACTTGAGCGTTTGTTTCTTCCTCTGATCCATCGTCTCTTTTGTCTCTTATTTCATAAACGTTATTATGCTTACTGCCAGCAACAAAATTACCTTCATCTACTATGAATTCACACACAAACACACACACATATATATATATATATATATATATATATAAATATATATACACACAAAAACACATACACAAAAGCAAATAAACACACACACCTGAGCGTGCAAGTACATATGCACATACCAACATACACATATATAAACATGCACATACAAATGCGCGCGTTCGAACACACATGCGCACACACACACACACACACACACACACACACACACACACACACACACACACACACACACACACACCACTCCAACACGTGATCCAAGACCATGGGGAATCACACACACATTTACACATATACGTACAAATGCATGTACACAAACATATATGTACAAACATACAGCTGCACGCAAAAGTACACACACGTACATACACACATACACATACATGCATGCATGCACATACAATCATGTACGCACAAGTACACACAAACACGTATACACACGCACACACACATGCATAAAGTACACATGAACTCACACAACTACACAGACACACGGGCGCATACATACACATACACATACTCATGTACTCACGCATATATACATATTCGTATACACATCCACGCACCAACACACAAACATACGCACACAAACACATACATACTAAAACATACATACACAACTGAATACATTCACAAACACACACATACATACATAAACACGCACATACGCACACACACGCATGCACGAACGCACGCATACACACGCATGCGCGAACGCACACATACACACACACACACACAGATACAAAAACAAATATCCACAAGTCATGCACACACACACATTACGCAATACACAATCCCAAAGCCACTCAATCATGCACAAGTTAAAAAACACATGCAAACATAGAGACATACACGGTATAAACATACCAGCTTCCTTACCACTTTCACGTTTTTTCTCTCTCTCTCTAACTCGATCTGCACAGCGTCAGAATGTCAAATGAGGTACATTATTGCCACCTTCTTACTTCTTTCAGCACATCACGAAGATCAGAATCTCTCCTTAATTATTTTCACTGCAACCGAATTTTTCTTTTTCTTTTTTCTTTTTCTTCCTCTCTCTCGTTCATCATATTTGCCATCCCGTCTTTCTTCTTCCTCCTCCACTCCCAGTCTTCACCATTCTCTTCTCCCTAGCCTTTGTATTTCTTCACTGTCCTCTTCCTCCCTCACTCCTCCTTACTCCTCTCCCTCATTCTTAATATTTGTGATCCTTTCCTTCCATTCTCTTCCCACTTCCTCCTCCTCCTCTTCCTCTTTACTATTCTCCGTTATTCAGAGTTTCTACCTCCCTCGCCTTCCTCCTCCTCCTCCCTTTCCTCCGCCTCCTTCTCCTCCTCTTCCTTCTTCACTTCCACCTCCTCCTTCTCCTCCTTCTCATCCTCCTCCTTCTCTTCCTTCCCCTCCTCCGTCTCCTCTTCCTTCTCCTCATCCTCCACTCCAGTTCTTCACTATCCTCTCCTCCCTCTTCTATGTACTCCTTCCTCCCCTTTCCTCCTCCTTCCTCTTCCTCCTCCCCCTTCCTTCTCCTCCTCCTCTTTCTCGACATTCTCCCCCCTTCTCATCATCAACCATATTATCTTTCCCCTAATGACCAGAGCATTTCGTGTCCGGTAAGCTGTCGGGCCATGTCCGGCCATCCCCGGTAGCCGCGGCCCGCAGATTTTTCTGCTCCGTGTCGCAATCCTCACT
>NC_134819.1:36877155-36879655 GCF_046742065.1 Oratosquilla oratoria | reverse complement strand
TTCGTCTATGTCTTCGCATTCGTGTTAGTCATCATTATCGTCGTCGTCGTTGTCGTCACTTTTCCTAAATGTTTCTTGTTTATCGTCATTATTGTCGTCTTTGCTTCTTCTTCGTCAACGTCTTTGTCATTATGCTCTCCTCTTGTTCTCCCTCCGCCATCTTTCCATACTTGTCCTCAAACTCTCCAGGACCATTAGAAGTCTTCGGGAGAACGCCAGCCTATCCACTTTAAGAACGTTTCACTCCTTCCTTCCTTCCTTCTTTCCCTCCCTCCTTCCTTCCTTCCCTCCTTTCTTCATTTATTTATCATTTCCTGTCTTCCTTCCCTCCTTCCTTCCTTCCTTCCCTCCTTTCTTCATTTATTTATCATTTCCTGTCTTCCTTCCTTTCCTCTTTCTCTCACTCCTTCCTGCCCTCCTTCCTTCCTTTTTTCTTTCCTTCCTTTCTTCATCTTTTCCTACAGTCCTTCTTTCCTTCCTTCCTTCCTTCCCTCCTTCCTGTTTTCTTTCTTTCCTTCCTCCCCTCCTAACTTCCCTCCCTCCTTCCTGCCTTCCTTCATTCCTTCCTCCCATCCTTCCCTCCTTCCTTCCTACTTTCCTTCTTTCCCGGTCTTCTTCTTTCTTTCTTTTCTCCGTTTTTTTCCACCAATTCCTTTGTTTCCTCTTTTTTTCTTCCCTTTCTCTCTTCCTTCTTTCCCTTCTTTCTTATTCCCTTTCCTTCCTTCCCTCCTGCTGTTCATTCCTTCTCTCCTTTCATCATTCTCTCTTCTTTCTTTCCCTCCTTTCCTTCCTTCCTTCATTTCTTCTTTTTTTACTTGACTTTCTTCGTTGCTTCTTTCTTTCCTTCCTTCTTTGCTCTTTCTTTCTTTAATTTCTCTCCTTATTTCTTTCCTTTTTCCCCCTTCCCTTCTTTTCTCTCTTACTTCCGTCTCTGGATTGTTACTGTAATTTTCATTGTTATTGTCAATGTAACTGTAGCTTTAACTGTAATCGTAATTGCAATTGTACTTGTAATCGTAATTGTAACTGCAGATGTAAATGAAGATGTAGATGCAAATATAGATACAAATATAGATACAAATATAAAAGTAGATGTATTTGTAATCGTAACTGTAATTGTAACTATAAATGTAATTGTAATTATCATTCCAACTGTAATTGTAATTGTAACTATAATTATAAATATAATTGTAATTATAAATGTAAATGTATTTGCAATTGTAAATATATGTAACTGTAACTGTAATTGCAGTTGTTATTGTAACTGTAATTGCATGTAATTGTAATTACAAGTGTAATTTCAGTTTAATTGTAACTCCATTTTTCGGTTGAAAACTTTGGTGTTGATTCTCTCTCTCTCTTTCTCTCTCTCTCTCTCTCTCTCTCTCTCTCTCTCTCTCTCTCTCTCTCTCTCTCTCTCTCACACACACACACACACACACACACACACACACACACACACACACACACACACACACACACTCCCGCACACACACACACACACACACACACACACACACACACACACACACACACACACACAAATACACACACTCTCTCTCACTCTCTCTCTCACTCTCTCTCACTCACTCACTCACTCACTCACTCACTCACTCACTCACTCTCTCTCTCTCTCTCTCTCTCTCTCTCTCTCTCTCTCTCTCTCTCTCTCTCTTTAATGGTCGCTTTCCTCCCCATTACTTTGTAAGGATTTGCAAGGGAACTCCACTCCATGATTCTTTTCCTCCTCCTCAGCCAGTGTCTGTCGAGGCAGTTAATTAAATTACTTTAAGAAAAAAATATATAAATTCTCTTCGTCTTCGAAGCCATTGACAAGGATCCCAGCTGGTGTTTGGGATCCACTCTCTGAGACATAAAACTGTTTCTTCAGAGAATCGTTTACATTCAATTGTCACTTTTATTGTAACTAATTGTTCCTCATTTCAGTTTGTTTTGGGTTCATTGCGAAGCGGGGTAAGGGTAGTTTCATTTATGTAAATTACTCAAATGTATGAGTTTTTGAGGGTAATGGTGTTTCACAATGTTAGTTTGTTTTGAGTTACCCCACAGTTGTTTCTGTGTTTCGATTTGGATATTTTCCCCCTTTTTATCCAAAAGGGGGGCGGAATCCGGACAATAACTGGCAAAGAACCTCAAAAAAAAAAAAAAAAAAAAAAAAAAAAAAAAAGGAGGGCTCCACATGGAAGCCATCAGCTGTGACCGAAGCCATCACCTTATCCCTACGTACTAGGACTACTGAAACGATCCCCAGTCAAATGGTTGCCTCTGGACTCGACTTTAGGCCTTGTGGGGGAAAGCTTGAAACCAACGCACTAACTCAAAACACAAACCAAACTAAGATCTACCGACAGCCACTTTTTTTCTCTCTCTTTCTTTCTTTCTTCAAGAACTCATCGATGCCTGAGGTTAAGAACGCTTCTAAGGGCACAAGACTTCCCCAATTGGAGACGCCTTCTTCAAGGTCCTCACCGATTCTTCC
>NC_134819.1:36857155-36864655 GCF_046742065.1 Oratosquilla oratoria | reverse complement strand
AGAGAAATAGAGCGAAGAGTAGAGGAGATGGGAGGAGAGAATGGAAGAGAAGGTAGGAAATGAGAAGATAAGATGAGAGAAGAGAAGAGAAGAGAAGAGAAGAGAAGAGAAGAGAAGAGAAGAGAAGAGAAGAGAAGAGAAGAGAACAGAACAGAATAGAAGAGAAGAGAAGAGGCGAGAAGAGAAAGGAAGAGAACAGACGAGAAGAGAAAGGAAGAGAAGAGAAAAGAAGAGAAGAAAAGACAAGAAAAGACAAGACAAGACAAGACAAGAGAAGAGAAGAGAAGAGAAGAGAAAAGAAGAGAAGAGACGAGAAAAGAAGAGAAGAGACGAGACGAGACGAGACGAGACGAGACGAGACGAGAAGAGAAGAGAAGAGAAGAGAAGAGAAGAGAAGAGAAGAGAAGAGAAGAGACGAGAAAAGAGAGAGAGGGAGAGAACTGGGCCTACCTTCTTCTCCATGACCTGTGATTTGTTTTATTCCCTAGGATGAAAATGATGAAAGACTCTCACACCGAGCGGCACGGGACCCCAACAGGTGCCTTTGGTCAGAGCCAAGACGTCTTTGGGTCATAGTCCACCTCTGGAACCATCCAGGTTACTGATCTTATCATGTCTTCTTTCTTAATGATAACAGCTGTGTCGATAACAAGTGATGATGATGATGATAACTACGGCAACAATATACAAAACGGGTTCTAGCAGATGTAATAGACATAATGATAACGGTAAGGATTATGTAGACGACAGATGGAATGGTCATAACAACAATAACAACAAATATAACGCTAAACAGGAACAACAGCAACAATAACTGAAACGCTAACTAGCGGCAATAAGAAAGAAGAAGAGGAAGAGGAAGAGGAAGAGGAAGAGGAAGAGGAGGAGGAAGAAGAAGAAGAAGAAGAAGAAGAAGAAGAAGAAGAAGAAGAAGAAGAAGAAGAAGAAAAGAAGAAGAAGAAGAAGAAGAAGAGAACAAGAAAAACAAGAGGAAGAAGAAGAGGAAGAAGAAGAAGAAAGAAGAAGAAAGAAGAAGAAGAAGAAGAAGAAGAAGAAGAAGAAGAAGAAGAAGAAGAAGAAGAAGAAGAAGAAGAAGAAGAAGAAGAAGAAGAAGAAGAAGAAGAAGAAGAAGAAGAAGAAGAAGAAGAAGAAGAAGAACAACAAGAAGAAGAAGAAGAAGAAGAAGAAGAAGAAGAAGAAGAAGAAGAAGAAGAAGAAGAAGAAGAAGAAGAAGAAGAAGAAGAAGAAGAAGAAGAAGAAGAAGAAGAAGAAGAAGAAGAAGAAGAAGAAGAAGAAGAAGAAGAAGAAGAAGAGAAGAAGAAGAAGAAGAAGAAGAAGAAGAAGAAGAAGAAGAAGAAGAAGAAGAAGAAGAAGAAGAAGAAGAAGAAGAAGAAGAAGAAGAAAAGAAGAAGAAGAAGAAGAAGAAGAAGAAGAAGAAGAAGAAGAAGAAGAAGAAGAAGAAGAAGAAGAAGAAGAAGAAGAAGAAGAAGAAGATGAAGAAGAAGAAGAAGAAGAAGAAGAAGAAGAAGAAGAAGAAGAAGAAGAAGAAGAAGAAGAAGAAGAAGAAGAAGAAGAAGAAGAAGAAGAAGAAGAGAAGAAGAAGAAGAAGAAGAAGAAGAAGAAGAAGAAGAAGAAGAAGAAGAAGAAGAAGAAGAAGAAGAAGAAGAAGAAGAAGAAGAAGAAGAAGAAGAAGAAGAAGAAGAAGAAGAAGAAGAAGAAGAAGAAGAAGAAGAAGAAGAAGAAGAAGAAGAAGAAGAAGAAGAAGAAGAAGAAGAAGAATGATCGTAATGTTTAATAATAATTGCACCCCCATCAACAACAATACCAATAGCACACGTAATAAAACTAATCATGTTTTTCATTCTGGTTCAAACCCAACAACTACTAATGACTACCAGCCCCCCTCGCTGCCTAGGTCGTCCTAGCGCAAAGGGCAAAGGTGACTGTTGATTTTGGTCTCAGCTGAGCGTCTCATAACGTAACCCACACCTTTCCATTGCCTCAACGATGATGACAACATTCACCGTTATACTCTTTGATGAGATTTTTGGGTCCAATGCAGTGGCTGCTGGCTTTAACAATCAATTCATTGGCAGCTTCAGAATGAATTCGCGTCTGAGTTCATTCCCTCTTGTTCATCCAATAATATGAACGCCCCTCCAGGGTCTTGGACGTATCATCTACCTTCCTCTTAAATCATTCAGTATAATTATCCTCCAAAGCAAGATTCATCACACCTCATTGATGACATTACATTAATAGTCCACATAAAAAACTACACCGGTTCTAATAAGTCAGATGGATTCTGCGTGCATTGGGATGAGCAGAGAGGGGGAGAGGGGGAGAGGGGGAGGTGGGAAGGTGGGAAGGGGGAGGGGAGTGAGGCTGAAGAGGGGAGATGGCGGAGGCTTGTGTTTCCCCACAAACATATACATAATACAGTGTTGATTTGACGCGGTTGCTGCTTGCCACACCTGATTACACTCGCTGCTTCTGGTCTTCCTCTGGGGAATTTTGAATTTTGAGAGGTTAAACTGTCGCCGCCCCCCCCCCCAACCTCCCTTCTTTTTTTCTTTCTTTCTTCCTCCCCACAGGTGATCTGGGAGACCCCTTTTTCCGTGGGTCTTTTGCTGTTCCGTTCCTGGAGATTCAGAATTTCCCATCTTTCTTGGAATTTTTTGGCTCCTGGTAAAGGTGAAGGGACGGGGATTGGGATCGGGGTGGGGGGTGGCTTCGGAGGGTAATGGGGATTGGTAGCGGGGAAGGGGGATAGTGACCGACAATAAGGAAACGGGCAATAGCGAAACCGGCAAGAATTAAACTGTAAGTAGACAAACCGGCAGAAGAGAAACCTAATTACGAAAACTGGCAATAGTGCAACCGGCAATAATGAAACCGGCAATACGAAACCCGGCAATAATGAAACTGGCAATAATGAAACCGGCAATAATGAAACCGGCAATTCGAAACCCGGCAATAATGAAACCGGCAATAGGAAACCCGGCAATAGTGAAAGAAACAAAGCCCTCACCCACCGCTGGCCGACTCACCTGGAAAATAAATATCGTAGACACAAATCCTTTTCCGAAATCCTAGCTGATCCAGAGAACGTAACATCCAGCGCGCTGAAGAATTCATACGACAACTGGGGACTATATTTCAGCTTTAACTGATGGTTATAAAATCTGCAACCACGAGTGGCTCTACACATATCCAAGTGTCCACCTTTCTATAATGCACAGCTGTCGACAACACACCTCCAAGGGGCAGACCACACGGGAGACAGGGAGAGAATGAGGGAGATGCGGACATAGAAAGGACGAGAGGAAGATAGGGAAAGAGAAAAAGAGAGGCAATGTTCAGGAAATGAAAAGAGCAGAGAAACGAGTGAATTATGATGAAAAATTACATGACATTGGTGTACGCGTATGGAAGGTGAGAAAGTAAAGTGTAATGAATGTCACAATGTGTGAGGCTGAAAAGCACGAAGAGAAAAAAGTTATGACAGAAAGTGGGGGATGTAGTGAGGATGTTGTGGAAGGACACGAGGATGAGAAATGGAAGGTAAGGAAGCCAATAAACGTCAAACAGGAGGAAGAGGATGTCTCTGAACGAAAAGAAAATGAAAAATGAATTCAGAAACAAAGGTTTCGCTCACTGAAAAACGAAGATAAATGCAAAAAAGGGATGATTGTGAAACCAAAAGATAAAGATAACAAGAGAGATAGGGAAATCAGAAACGAACATGAAGCCAATAATATTTTCTAGTAATAACCAGCGTTTCTATCCTTGGGGACACTATCGTATCGAAGAGAATTTGTACACGTGATACAAGAAAGCTTTCAGGAGAGCAAAGGAATGAAGGTTTGGTAGATGTTGATTTTTTCCACCAATCATAATAGAATACTGCATGACTCGAGTCCGCAAGGGCGTTGCTAAAATCCCTGAAATGTTGACTACATTAAACTCCGGTAGCTAATGCCTCATACAGGGAGGAAATAAATAAGAAAACAGCCCAATAAGTGAAAAGAAAATACCCAAGAAATAGAGATCATGCCATATCAGGCTCAAGAGTAAAATCAAAACAAATAATAAAATGAAACTTTTGGCATTCAGAGACTCGTCAGCCGATCGAAGACTTCTGATCTTACAAGGAAGGACAGCCTTCACGAGTCCTTCAACCGTCTGAGAAGGATGTCCGAGACTTCGAAGACAGGAGGAAGATGTGCCCGAAGTACGGTTCATTTCCAAAGTCTGCAGACAGTTCCGCCGAGTGGATGACGGGACGACTGGTTTTATTTTTGTAATATTTCAGTGTCATTAGACCTGTTTGTAATACAGGAAGATTGCAGATGTTAAGGTACTGTTATTACTAGTAGGTAAAAAAAACGCAAGAAGTCGTCGAACTTTGGAATTTTACTGCCCCTTCCTGTTCCCCAAGACTCACAGAGACCTCAGAAACGTTGTTCTTGGTTCTTGGTTTATAGATAATGTGAGTTGGTCGTCACGCAGGACAGAACCCCAAATGAAATCATGAATACCATGAAAGGACAGTCGACTAAACAACAACAGTGCAAAAGAAGAAGAGAACGAAGACGGGGAGTGTACACCAGGAGGCGCTGAGTAGATGTGGCCAAAAAAGTAACCTTAACCCTGCTTTAGGTACTATTAGGGAACTAGGTAATGCACAGCCACTGCTAGGAATCAGAGAGTGCGGGACTTGAACCCTTCCGATTTCACCACTCGCGCATGAGCAAGGAAATAGGATCCAGTATACCAGAATGTGGTATATTAAAGGAATCGTAAAAGAAAATATACCCTAATGTTTTACATCCAAGTTAGGGAATCACATATGCATCTGCAGCTTCTGTGGACTAATAAATATGAGCTAAAAGTTGAGGATTTGATGGTTAGAGGCCAAGAAGAGAAAACACATCAGTCATACATAACAAAGGTTATACAAAAAATAAATTCACAAGACTGTGTTCATTCCCTCTTGATAAGTAAATAGATGAATGCAGATGCGAGTTCCCTTTAAGGAGAGGAAAGCACATCAAACAGGTACACAATACCAAGTTACAGAAAAAATAAAATCATAAGAAAATATGCACTATCTAAACAAGCTACAACAACGTCAAATGTAATTGTGAATTCCCTTTCAAAGAAATTTGAAGATTTTGCTTTCATCAAAGAAGCTACATCTCGATAACAATCACTCCAAACTTCACTTTATGAACCCCTCTCCCCCGCCATCGGAAGAAAGAAAATTTGTATCAGAGATAATCTTGACCCGACTCTGGTAACGCTGGTTTTCCTCACGACATGTGCAGCAAGGGTAAGAAATATCTGTTCATGAGTTCTGAGGAAATTAATTATGACCGTCACATCCCACGGCGTGTCTCCACAACACAGAAACACATGAAACGGAATTATGAAATCGTCAAGTTTGCAAGCTTGCGCGTCCTGTATATCCATGAAGTGACAATGTGTCAGCAGCGGCTCTCTCATTTATATATACATACATATACATATATATATATATATATATATATATATATATATATATATATATATATATATATATATACATATATGCATATATATATATATGCGTGTGTGTGTGTGTGTGTGTGTGTGTGTGTGTGTGTGTGTGTGTGTGTGTGTGTGTGTGTGTGTGTGTAACATAAATGAGAGTAAGAAACACAGGAGTCTTAGTCTGAGTTTATTCCTGACTAGTTTTGCAGTTACGCTTTTCTAAAGGAATGGTGTACAAATTGGGCTGAGGGAGACCTCGCTATCTCCCCGCGTTGCCAAAGTTGGCGATAAGTGTGGACATTACCGAATGACATATTTATTATTTAGAAGATAATAATAATGATTAATTAACAATAGCAATGTACTAATAATAACAATAATAATGCTAACAATAATGATAAGAATACAGTAATAGCAATAACAATAATACTAAAAAAATGATAATAATAAAGATGATGATAATAGTAGTAACAACAACAACAACAACAACAACAACAACAACAACAACAACAACAACAAAACAACAACAATAATAATAATAATAATAATAATAACAATAATAATAATAGTAATAATAATATAATATAATAATAACTAATAATTATATAATAATGTAATATTTATATTAACAATAATAGTAGAAATGATAAATGTAATGAAAAGAACAGATTAGTAATAATGGAGGATTTGAGGGGAGGATGCGTGACTTGAAGGCATGTGAAATAAACAGAAATATGGTAGCACTGCATACGAATAATCGATAATAAGGCAAATGAAAAAATGGAAAAGGTAAGTAAAAGTGGTGAAGTTAGGGACATGAAAGATAGGATCTACTTAAGATTCGGGAGGTCTAAGAAGCCATTCTTGGAGGTCAAAAGTCGATGTGGATTTTGCCCATTTCAACTCCCCAGCCATCTTGTTTTTGTAATTGGTAATGTAAAGGGATTCCCTATCAAACAGGTATGGAACCACTACTCTAGACGATGGTCTACACAATAAACAATGGAAAATAATTTAATCCCTTTACATTGTCAACTATCTTGACCTATTGGTGATATCAAAGAAATTATAATAGCATAAACTATAAAACAAAGTTACTTAGAAGATTCTGTTAAGTCTAGGGAGCTAGAAATAGTAATGTACGTTTTCTTTGTAAAAAATTATAATAGATAGATAATCAAAAAGATATAATAAAAATAAATACACAAATCGCTGCTATTTTGAATCCACCGTGATACTAAGAAATAAATTCAATCAACTACAGCTGAAGACAAAATGGATCATTAACTTGATTCAGTGATTCTCTGTGAATATACATTTCAATTATATTTTTTTCTTTCCTTTAATATTTTGAGGAAACAAGCACCTGGCTTACGCCACCCCTGGCTACGCCAGGAGTGCTTGGCCTTCGTCAAGACCCGCAACGCGAATCGCTCACTTAGCTTTCGTGTTACACCGGCAGTACTAATCATTAAATATAGGTCTCTGTCATAATAAAAATATAGGTCCAAATACGAATTAATTATCATTTCTCCGTTTCGGCGCCCCTGGAAACGGGCAGAGGCATTGTGTCCAACGTGCAACCTTGACCACGATTGGGGTACTTTCTTTTAAATGTCTTGAACCTACGCTCTAAATAGTACAACTGGTATTGCCTGTGTCCTCTTCCACCATTACCACAAAAATTGTTGTAGCCTGCGTAATAGTGCTTCTTGAAATTTTCTACAACCTCGGAAGAAATACGAACACCAAGAACTTCGAGATCTTCGAGACCTTCCAGAAGTTCGAGACCTTCCAGAACTTCGAGACCTTCCAGACCTTCGAGAACTTCGGCACTTTCGAGAACTTCGGCACCTTCGAGAGCTTCGGCACCTTCGAGAACTTCGGCACCTTCGAGAACTTCAACACCTTCGAGAACTTCGGCACCTTCGAGAACTTCGGCACCTTCGACAACTTTGGCGCCTT
>NC_134819.1:36839655-36847155 GCF_046742065.1 Oratosquilla oratoria | reverse complement strand
AAAGCAGAAGCGCTGATGAACTACAACCCAAAACAACAACAACACCAATTTAATTTTTAGCTGTATTTCTCGACAGCAGCACGCCATATTGCAAAATAAAAAATGTAACATTGCAAAAAATGAAAAAAAAATGCTGCTTAGAAATGAGACGATGAGCTAGTTAGAACCGAATGTAGGGTCTGTTGAAACATACTGTACACGTAGCTCCTATGTACACATAACTAGAATGTTCTAGTCACTCATATTAAGTTTAAATGGATTCCTTGCCAGAAGGAATATCAACGGTCTTTATTCGGGGTTGCCTTTGCGCATGACTGAAAAACATTTCATCTCATATTCCTCCATTTTTTTTTTTTTTTTTTTTTTATGTTTGGCTTATCTCCCAGCCTACTTGAAACTTCCACCTGTAAATGGTTATGAGTAAAAGCAGCAACGACTGCAACAGAACTGTAGGAGAGAGGCCAAACGCAGAGTATGGGATCCAATGAATTTAACGTTTCACCCAGCAGGGCTTCTTCAGAAATATTTCTGAAGAAGTCCTGCTGAGTGAAACGTTAGATATATTGGATCCCATATTCTGTGTAAATGGTTATATTTTATATGTTGCCCATCAAACGTAGCGTCATGTCCTTCGGTCTGAGGAACCAAATCCTTCTGAGTGCACAAACAGGAACTCGAAAAGTTACGATTTAATTTGTTTGGTATTCTTGCTTTTCTATAAAGAGATTCTTCTCGTCAATCGTAGATCACTTGAGGTTCGTTTCACACGTATCGACTTTTCGTCGTGCGTCGTCCACGACACGACGTCGCGTTCTCAAATAACCATGGGTGTCCAACTGTCCATGGACGCTTTCGCACGTCGCGACCACGCGTGAAAGCGTCCGTAGACACCCATATGGTTATTTGAGAGCACGACGTTTTGTCGTGGACGGCACACGGCAAAAAGTCGATACGTTTGCAACGAGCCTTGACTGTTTCTCCTTGACATTGTCCATTGTTTATGTCGGGTCTTATTCCCCATTCATATTCGTTATTCAGTCCGTCATTTACACTGAAGGTCTTACCCTTGTTCATAACTGTGAGTGATTTAGTTATCTGAAGGTATTATTCTCCTGACTGCGTGTTTATGAAGGGTAAAATTCAGGTTATGTTTAGAGTAGAAGCCCTTTTAGACGTTTTATCTATTTATTGTTTTATTTTGATACTTTTTTCAAAGAAATATTTCTTATTATTATTATTATTATTATTATTATTATTATTATTAGTATTATCATTATACATGGGGGCACGGAGAGGTGAGGGGGTCGCCGATTTAATGAAGCGGCCTTGCTGTGGATGTGCTGTGCCTTGCGACACTCCCTCTGACCCAGGGCAGTGGACAGGGTGCAGGGATGACCCGTCATCCAGGAGGTGCTAAGATAAAAGGGAGGGTGGAAGGGAGTGGAGTGTATTTAGGGATGAAATGGGTGGGAATTATTTTATGCCTTTTCTTTTTGGCTACCTCCCTTGTAAGGGGGAAAAAGCCTTGATGTATGTATGTATGTATGTATGCATGTATGTATGTATGTATGCATGTTTGTGTATAAACTTCCTGCACAGGTAGTGCAATGTAGTTCAGTTCGAAGCTTTAAGAATCATTTAGATAAATACCTAAGTAAGATGCTGTAATGATTATAATTTATGTTATATTATTTGTTTTTGTTTTGTTATAATTTGTCTGTCTGATTTTCATTTATTATTAGTTATATGTCAATTTATTATCATTTACTATTTACCTGTTTGTTTGTTATTCAACCATACCAATGCATTTATTTATGTATTTTAATTGTTATTTACATTGTTATAGTTTTAATTTATTATTATTTTTTTTTTTTTTTTTTTTGCATCCGACCTAGATATGGATCAAAAGGTCTCCTGTCGGCTTTGCCTTTGTAATCCTTTGTATGTATGTATGTATGTATGTATATTATTGTTATTACTATTATTATTATTATTATTATCATTATTATTATTGTTATTACTATTATTATTATAATTATTATCATTATTATTATAACTATTATCATCATTATCATCATTATTATCATTATTATCATTATCATTATTATTATTATTACTATTATTATCATTATCATCATTATTGTTATCTATATATTAATACGCTTGTAACTATCTATCCGTGTGTGTCACGCGGTGACGTCACGGCAACGAATCCTTGCTGACGACTGATTGGCTGCGAGCGAAGCGAGAGTGGTGACGTCACGACAACAGAGACGACTTATTGGCCGAGAGCGGTGACGTCGCGGCAAAAAGGAGACGACTGATTGGCTGCCAGCTAAGCGATAGTGGTAACGTCACGGTAACGGAGACGACTTATTGGCCGAAAGTGGTGACGTCACGTCGCTTCAGCGTATATAAATCAAACGTCTATTAAAGTTTATAGATTTTGAAGACTCTTTCGAAAGACTTTGAAGACTCCTTCGGGAGACTTTGAAGACTCCTTCAGGAGACTTTGAGGACTCCCTTGAGAGGCTTTGAAAACTCCTCGAGAGGCCTTGAGGACTCCTTTAGGAGACTTTGAAGACCCCCTTGGGAGACTTTGAAGACTCCCTCGGGAGACTTTGAAGACTCCTTCAGGAGACTTTGAGGACTCCCTTGAGAGGCTTTGAAAACTCCTCGAGAGGCCTTGAAGACTCCTTTAGGAGACTTTGAAGACCCCCTTGGGAGACTTTGAAGACTCCCTCGGGAGACTTTAAAGACTCCTTTGGAAGACTTTGAAGACTCCCTCGGGAGACTTTAAAGACTCCTTTGGAAGACTTTGAAGACTCCTCGGGAGATTTTGAAGACTCTATGAGAGTTTACAATTCTTTTTAACGGTAACAGTGGAAGTATATATTAAAAAATCAGAGTATAGGGATTTAAACATCTAGAACATATTCTTACAATGTTTCCTGCTTAAAAATAGCGAACATTACGTGTATTATGAATACCCCATGCTTAAATGAAAAATCTATTATAGTTTTCTGAATATCTGATCAAAACATCTCGAATGTTCATTTATGGTAAAGTATTCCTATGAAATTTGATCATAAAATTATAAAAAAAAAAATTGCAAGATCACGTTATAAAAACAGAACATCGTGGTATCACAGATACAGCTTTACCATAAACTTCCACTTCTTCAAGATTTCTTCGATGGAGCCCCTTTGGGATCCATAGAATAGAACAAGGTGGAAATTGACGTCAGTGTTACTCTACGTCTTTTCCATTGAATTAAAAACCGATTCAACAGTTTTCGCCCATTCGGAACAATGGAGGAGAGACGAAGACAGCAAAGAGAGCGACAGAGAAGCAGACTCAGATAATCAAACGTCTATAAATGTTTATTGTGACATGACATAAACGATTCAAAAAATCTTATTGCCTTTATGATTGACCTAACGAGAAAGAGAGAGAGAGAGAGAGAGAGAGAGAGAGAGAGAGAGAGAGAGAGAGAGAGAGAGAGAGAGAGAGAGAGAGAGAGAGAGAGAGAGAGAGACGACGGAAGAATTTGACGACAACGTCGGGAGACTTTGACGACTCCTTTTGGAGACTGAGGACTCCTCCGGGAGATTTTGAAGACTCCTTCGTAATACTTCAAAGTTGAATACGTGGAATTTCCGTGGGTCCTATGTGACATGACATAAACGATTCAATTTTTTTATTGCCTTTATGATTGACCTAACGAGAGAGAGAGAGAGAGAGAGAGAGAGAGAGAGAGAGAGAGAGAGAGAGAGAGAGAGAGAGAGAGAGAGAGAGAGAGAGAGAGAGAGAGAGAGAGAGAGAGACAAGACGGGAGAATTTGACGACAACGTCGGGAGACTTTGACGACTCCTTTTGGAGACTGAAGATTCCTTCGGGAGATTTTGAAGACTCTTTCGTAAATCCCGTGGAATTTCCACGGGTCGAGAAAGAGGGAGAGAGAGAGAGATAGAGAGAGAGAGAGAGAGAGAGAGAGAGAGAGAGAGAGAGAGAGAGAGAGAGAGAGAGAGAGAGAGAGAGAGACACACGACGGGAGAATTTGACGACAACATCGGAAGACTTTGACAACTCCTTTGGGAGACTGAAGACTGCTTCGGGAGATTTTGAAGATTCCTTCTTAATACTTCAAAGTTGAATAACCGTGGAATTTCCGCGGGTCGAGAAAGAGAAAGTAAGAGAGAGTGAGATGACGGGAGAATTTGACGACAACGTCGGGAGACTTTGACGATTCCTTTGGGAGACTGAAGACTCTTCGGGAGATTTTGAAGACTCCTTCGTAATACTTCAAAGTTGAATAACCGTGGAATTTCCGTGAGTCAAGAAAGAGGAAGAGAGAGAGAGAGAGAGAGAGAGAGAGAGAGAGAGAGAGAGAGAGAGAGAGAGAGAGAGATAGAGAGAGAGAGACGACGGGAGAATTTGACGACAACGTCGGGAGACTTTGACGACTCCTTTGGGAGACTGAAGACTTCTTTGGGAGATTTTGAAGACACCTTCGTAATACTTCAAAATTGAATAACCGTGGAATTTCCGCGGGTCCTGCTAGTTATCATTATCATTATTGTTATTATCTACTTTACTATTATTATTTTAATCCGAATCCCCAAGACACCAAATGGCATCACGGAAAGCATAACATGCACGCGCATGCACACACACGGCTCGACGGCTCAGCGGTATCGTTCGCAGCTGCTAACCCAGCGGTCCGAGTTCAAACCCCGCGCAGGGCTAAAACAATTTCAGTATCGCTGCGCTGCGAGCCGTTACTCCAACTCTCTTGGGCGGGAAGTTTTTTTTTTTTGTGTGTGTGTGTGTGTGTGTGTGTGTGTGTGTGTGTGTGTGTGTGTGTGTGTGTGTGTGTGTGTGTGTGTGTGTGTGTGTGTGTGTGTGTGTGTGTGTGTGGTCACAGCATTACCCATAGATCGGTCATACATGAGCTCTGAGCTCTCACCCGGGATGGTAGTAGCTGTCGATCACGAGTCCAGCACGTGATCCAAGAACATGGTGAATTACACGCACTTATACGCACGCACGCACGCTCCCCTACTACGCCACGCTACAAGGCACAATAACAAAATTGTACCCATCAGAACGCTACAAGAACAGCGCCATACCGTCCATAGCGCTCATTATTAACTCAACTTAGCCCAGTCCTAAAATTAGCTCAAACTGTACATTCTCAGTGTTTCACCGTATCACTGTTAACTTAGTAAACATACTATTGTTATTTTATCATTATTATTACATACACGTTTATATACACACAGAGACACCTTGTACACAAATATTGGGAGACTGTAGATTCTGTAAAATAATGTCTGAAGGAAAGGATCTCCCAAATCTGCCGAAAAGAGCACAAGAATATTTATGAATTTCTTCTCTCACTCATCTTCTCTCACTATCACTTCTCTCACTATCTCTCACTATTCTTCTCTCACTCATTGACATCAGGCATAAATATGTAGAGATAATTCCGTATAAGAGAAACTGTTGTATTTTGACATATAATCAATAATATAATCAACTTCTCGCGTGGCCTAAGTTCTTAGGTGAATAATGAACCTTGATTTATGTAACCATTATGTACTGTTTGTGATACACATCATGAGTTGGCCTCATACATTTAGTAATATGTAACCTGGTGATAGTAAGAGTGTGTTAAATTGGTTTATGGATTACGAGTACTTGGCTGCACTTCATTATGCATCTTCTTCAATGGAGAACTAGAGAGAAGATACACTGAGTACTGGGCTACCAGCTGTGTAGTTTGGTTACGTGTGGCAATGAGAGTCAAGTATAAGGTTAAGTCACTTGATACACTGACGTTCTTTAAGCGTTTTATCCTGGTTAATGCCAGAGGATTGTAGTCAATACAGCAGAAGGTTGCCGTAACATGAGAACATGACAATTTAGGAGACTGCAAGAGACAGTCCCATATCCTCTACCACCTGTCACCCTTGTCCATAGTTATCTCATCTTCTCTTCAAACGATCTACTATTTCAGCGCTCACTACATAGTTACTAAGTCTATTCCATTCATTAATCAATATATTGATAAACCAGTTCTTGCCTATCTCTATCTTAAAATTAAATCTGTCCAATTTATATTACTACGAGTCCTGCACTGCTGTCTTAATATGATGGCCTTCCCTTCTGATAATTTGATGAGAATTTATTTAATGGCAGGTTATTTCAAGCAATTAATGGGATGTCATAGCAAAAGGGTTCGTCACTAAATTAATAAAAATATAGTAATGTCTCCCTATTTCTTTTATTGTAATAGCTTACTCATTTTATACTAATGTTTTACTATTTTTTCTGATTGTCACATTTTATTAGTTTTATATAATCTTGTTCTTCCATATAGTGTGAAGACCGTGATATGGGCTAGCACTTAATCATTCTTAAATACTGATCTTCTACAGTTCTAATTTTCAGTTTGAAGAGTAAAATAGAACATACTTTTGCGTTTATTTCTTTGGAACTTATTTGTTTACGAAAAAAAAATCGAGAAATATAGGAGTGGTAAAAAATTCAGCACAATTGTAGGATGAAATCATGTAGCACTACAATCAAGAGAAAATACGTAACAATAGAACACATACCATACAAAAATAAGTTTACCTAATCTCCTAGTAAACACTTTTCATTTAAGAGTTACGAAGGTTGCAGCAAAACATGTGGACAAGAAGCAAGCAAGTCGAGGGAGGAAGACACTTCATACAAGAAGTTCTTATAGTAAAACAAATAAGCGAGAGAAAGCGGGAAAGGAAAAGGAGCTGTACCAGTCATTTATGGATTTGGAAAAGGCGTACGACACAGTGGATAGGAAAGTTTTATGGCCCGTGTTGGAAAGGTATGGTACGGGAGGAAACCTGTTGGGGAGAGGAGAAATATTCATGAGTGTTGCATGGAGCTCACAAGAAGGAATCAAAATGGTTCTGCTTGGGACCTGGGAGGGGAAGCAGGGATACCACACCTCCGTGTGCTCTCTATCTCTCTATCTCTTTCTCTCTCTATATATATATATATATATATATATATATATATATATATATATATATATATATATATATACATATATATATATATTACATATATATACATATATATATACATACATATATATACATACATATATATATACATACATACATACATATATATATATACATATATATATACACATATAATATATATATATATATATATATATATACATATATATATATATATATATTCTAGCACTGCATAGTGCTAGGGCAGAGAGGACAAATGAAGAAAGGAAAGAAAGGTAAAAGAGAAGGGAAATAGGGGAAAAGAAGGGAAAAAGGGAAGAGAAGAGACGAAAAGAGAAGGGAATAGGAGAGGAGAAAAGAGAAGTGAAAAGAGTCAAGACCTACTTTGCCACTTTCTCTGATATTAAAGACTTGCCCATTTGTTCTATCTGTCGCCAGATGATTTTATTCAGTCGAGGGACCC
>NC_134819.1:36829655-36837155 GCF_046742065.1 Oratosquilla oratoria | reverse complement strand
TATTCATTACCCTTGAGCCGGGGGGAGGTTATTTATCAATGAGCCTCTTTGTAGTTTACACTCTGCTTCGTAGATCTAGCCACGAGAAAGAGAGCACGGAGAGAAATAGATCAAAGAGAGCAGAGAGAGAGAGAGCATATGTATGTATGTATTTATGTATGTATATATGTATGTATGTATGTATGTTGGTTTATGCGAATAACGTAATAGATGAGAAAAGAAACGTTCGGTGATTAAGAAGAGTTAGGAAGAAAAAGAGCAAAGAGAGGTAATCATGTTAACAGACCATCGGTGATAAAAGCAGTCTACTTAGTCTGCACAGTCAATTCTTTACCCATAATAGAGCCCTGGCCATCATTAGGGTGAAGGAGGGAGGGAGGGGGTGTAGGAAAGGGGGAGACGGGAAGGGAGAAATCGAAGGAAAAGGGGAAGAAAATGGTAGGAATGGGGCTTGGAAGTGGTGGAAAAGGAGGGAGAAATTGTGAGAGCGATAAGGATGGAGTAGACATCTGTCAAAGTGGACGGGTGAGATGTTGTGGATCGGCGGTCGAGTGTGGGAGGAAAGAGAATGCTGAGTCGACCGAGACGTGGAGTTAACAGGGGGTTGGTGAGACGCAAAGAGGAGATTGGAGAGTGATAGGGTGGTTTTAGGAATACATGAGAGACAATGGTATTTGGCCCCTCTGAAAGTGTGAGTCCATCATGAAAAAAAAAAATCTGGTTCATGTCAGACAGTTTTATTCATCTGCTGAGGGTCGAGACCTGCGTTGAAGGGAGTTACGGGTATTTCAGCTACATTTTTCGCTCGGGAACCCTCCTTTTTAATCCGAATAAAATCGTCTGTTTGTAGCCAGAAGATTTTTTTTTTTACTATTTCGTTTTATTTCACCATTGATATCTCTCAACCCATGCATGATGAAGTTCCCCTCTTACCTGAATAGAATTCTCTGTTATTAGCCATATTAAAAAAAAGTATGCAACATGGACACAAGTGCATCCTCAGTGACATAAGAATAATGCCTAAAAATCTTCCTGTCATCTTACATATTTACTAAATATCACTGATGGGGTAGATGTCTACGACGTTTGGTAAATGACCTAATCAAAGATTAAGGGCACAAGTAGGTCCTCAGTGACGTAAGAAGAATGCCTAAAAAAACTTCCAGTAAATTTTACATACTTACTAAATGTTATTGATGAGGTAGATATCTACGACGTTTGGTAAATGACTGACCTAATCAAGCGTTGGGGAACGAAACGCACCCTTCCCCCCTCCCCCCTCTCCTCCCTTCACCCGAGGTCACGCTGTGCCTCAGGTGACCCCAAATACATTGAGTGGTCTCCGGCAGTGCCACCAAGCGAGCTACTGAGTGCCGAGAGTGGCACTGAGGGCCAATCTTATTTTCCATTCAAAGGACAAGGAACTCGTACACAAACACATATATATACACAAACACATATGTATACATAAAAACATACACATATAAATTCACAAATACATACACATGTACATGCACATATGCAACCATATACACATGCATATACACAAACACGTACATATATACATACACATATACATCCACATATACAACCACATACACATACACACACATAAATATTCACATATACAACCACATGCATATGTAGCCTACATACAGAGACACATACACACACATGTACGTGCACATGCACATACACAAACACATGCGCATTCACATGTACACCCACATACACGTGCACATACACATGCACAAACACATACTCATACACATACATATGCACATACACATATACACCCACATACACGTGCAGATACACATGCACAAACACATATTCATACACATACATATGCACATGCACATATACATACACATATACAACCACATCCATATGCACATAAAATTCATAAACTTATACACATACACAGTCACAAACTTATACACATACACAATCACATACACGGGCACATATACATACACAAGGACATACACAAACACACACAGTATTCTTTCTCCATATGAAACGGGTTTAAGAATGGAAAAAAGTCTTGGCGAAGTGTCTAGGCGAAGAGTCGATCAGAATCGATCGGGGTTCCTGGGGTTCCTGGGATTCCCACAGATGACTTATACCCTTTCCCCCCCTCCCCCTCCCCCCTCCCCGCCCCCTCCACAGAGATTCGACCATTTTTCTTTCAAAAAATCTTTTTTACGGGCTCTCATGAAAAAGAAAGATGCAGACACACACACATACACACACACCCATGCACGCGCGCACACACGCATACATTCATATATATGGGTATGTATATATATGTGTGTGTGTGTGTGTATGTGTATGTGTGTGTGTGTGTGTGTGTGTGTGTGTGTGTGTGTGTGTGTGTGTGTGTGTGTGTGTGTGTGTGTGTATGTGTGTGTGTGTGTGTGTGCGTGTGTGCGCGCGTCTGTCTTTGCTTTCCTTGGCTCTATTCCCCTTCTTCTGTCCCTTACCTCTACTTCCGTTTGCCCAGCTACTCCTGCCTTAGCTCTCACTGCTTCTGGTCTCTGTCGCTACCTCTGCACCCCCCCCTAGCTTGTCTATACTCTGCCTGCCTCTACCTCTACCTCTACCGCTTGTACCTCTTCTCTTTCACTATCTCTGCTACGTGCGGCCGCTGCACCAAAATATCTTTTAATTCTTCTTTTATTATTCCAGTTTTCGAATTTTTATTATCACCAGGGACCAGTGAAAATAATCCCTCTGTGGACTTTTTTTTTATACGAAACTTTGTATAGCGTTTTTCTTTTTCTTTTTTTGTAATAACTTTGTATGGCTCCGTTTATTGTCATTTTTTATTTCACCATTTTACATATCTTGGACTAGGGTTGCCTCTCAGTTGAGTTGTCAGTTCATCTTTTTGTAACATTATCTACCTTTTCTACAAGTTCCTGATACGGAATACCCAAAGAATTTGACCAATTACAAAAGCAACGAGCAGACATACACACAATATATTCATTTTGAAACACCTCAGTTGAAAACGACAGTTTCTTTGTATCCTATGATATGACTTGAACAATAACAAGACAAGCAAGTAAACAAACACGAACATTATATTAATTTGAAAATATCTCGATTAATAAGAACATTTTTTCTGGTCCCTGTGATCAGTAACAAGAACAACAGATAAACAAACATATACATTATATTCATTTAGAAATATCACGATTAGATAGAACAGTTATCTCTCTGTTAAATGACAATCTCTTACCTGTTGATATGTGAGCCGACTAGGCAATATTTTGCTTTGATCCTTTTGTTTGATTTCGTACCATATACACACTTCTTATGCTTTCATTATTCACTGGGTTCCGATTTGTTTTCTGTTCCAACTTTAACACATTTTTATAATGCTTTTCTTTCCAAACGGAGAGCGTTTTCGAATGAATGCACAAGTTTAAATTATACAAACAAGTGACTTCACATTAGTTGACGTTTTGATGCAATGATATGCCGCTAGGTGGCACTGCGTGTGCGTGTAGCTGTTTCGAAGCAGAGTTAAAAATACCCAACTCGTAATATAATTTTGGATAAAATATATGTGTATACATGATTATATGGTATTCCCAAATGCCTATGATGTTCCAAGTTTAATTTGTTAAATAATAAAGGCTGGAGTTGCATCTTTAGTAAACTATTAAATATTGAAATGTTGCCATGAAATGGGTATATCATTTGTAGGTGTTTCGAAGCATCAGTAAACAGTTAGATGTTTCGAAGCAATCCAATTTCAAGGATTAGAAAATTGGTAAATAAATAAAGTAAATAGATAAATGAATAAATGAATACATACACATAAATATACAAATGAATTAATACATAAGCATACAAATAGTTAAATATATTAACAAAGTAAATAAAGTAAATGAATAAATAAATAGACCAATGAATAAACACATGAAAATACAAATCGATTGATAAATGAATTAATAAATTAATGAATCAATAAATATTATAATTGTATAAATAAATAAATATGTAAATTAATAGATTGATAGATAAAAAGTATATATCGGAAGACACTGCAATAATTTCTCAACGATTTCATTAACCTCCAAAAAGTAAAAATCGCCATTCGTTCCCTGTGAAATGAACCATTTACAGTCTCTGACACTGACGGAATCTGGGGCTGGATAGAAGCGTCAATGAAGCACAGGGCATAAGAGCCCAAATACGTACATGCATATGTTCACGCGTGTATGCATTTTATGTATGTATATGCATGAATGTATGTATATATGCACACACACACACACACACACACACACACACACACACACACACACACACACATATATATATATATAAATATATGTATATATATATATATATATATATATATATATATATATATACTAGCCAAATTACCCGCGCGTTGCTGCGAGTTCGTGAATAATCCCTAACGTAACCATACCTTACCTAACTTTAACCCTTAACCCTAACCAAAATATTTTTAAATGAAATATAGCTTTAAACACTCCCCCTCCCAGATGTGCGCCCACCTAACCGAAGGTTGGGAAACCCTAGTTTGAAAATACACGCATACACAAACGCAAATATCATGTGCACATTCTTTTGCGTGCGTGTGTGGATTGACAATAAATGTCTACTGCTAAAAGGTGAAGAAATGAATCTAGTTTATTTATCTTCAGAATATGTATGGTTATAGGGGTTCATTTGGAAAAACCTAGGAAGAGTTTGTAAATAATAAATTTCCGCCGCACTAAAATTAAATTAAAATAAGCAATATTTCAACATTTGGTAAAATTATACAATCATTTTACATTTGCATAATTTTTTCTTACAAAAGCTATCATGGTTTGTGGCAACATTAATTTCACAAATATGAATAATATTTATGAACACATACAATGGTTTGTTTAACTATATTGATTCTTATGTTACAAAAATAATAACTTAAGGGGGGACTACAGTAGTGGTATGTTCCCTCACCATAAACCACCTAACTTTAACCCTTAACCCTAACCATAATATTGTTTTAGTTAAATATAGCTTTAAATACTCCCCCTCCCAGGTGTGCGCCCGCCCCCTCCCGAAGTTGGGAAACCCTAGTTTGAAAATACATACACACACAAACACAAGTATCATGTGTGTGTGTGTGTGTGTGCATGTGTGTGTGTGTGTGTGTGTGTGTGTGTGTGTGTGTGTGTGTGTGTGTGTGTGTGTGTGTGTGTGTGTGTGTGTGTGTGTGTGTATTGACAATAAATGTCTACAGCTGAAAGGTGAATAAATGTATCTAGTTTATTTATCTTCAGAATATATATAGTTATAGAGGTTTATCTGCAAAAACGTAGGAGTGTGTGAATGAACTATTTCCGCCCGCACAAATATTAAATGAAAATAACCAATATTTCAACATTTGGTAAAATTATACAATCATTTTCCATAAACATGCTTTCTTCTTACAAAAGCTATCATGATTTGTGGCAACATTAATTTCACAAATGTAAATAATATTTATGGATACATAAAATGGTTTGTTTAATCATATTAATTCTTAAGTCACAAAAAACACTACGCGACTTCAGGGGATACTACATAAACCTCCTAACTTTAACCCTTAACCCTAACCAAAATATATATTTTTTGTAAATGAAATATAGTTATCCAAGTACCTGGAATGATAGGGTATCAGAATATATATGATTATGGGGGTCTATCTCTAAAACCCTAGGAGGAGTTCGTGTACAAACAAATAAACAATCAGACAGACAGACAGAGGCTACTAATTTATTATAATATATATATATATATATATATATATATATATATATATATACATATATATTATATAATATACATATATATATATATATATATATATATTTGTGTGTGTGTGTGTGTGTGTGTATATATAGTGCATAAATGTGTGTGTGTGTGTGTGTGTGTGTGTGTGTGTGTGTGTGTGTGTGTGTGTGTGTGTGTGTGTGTGTGTGTGTGTGTGTGTGTGTGTGTGTGTGTGTGTGTGTGTGTGTGTGTGTGTGTGTGTGTGTGTGTGTGTGTGTGTGTGTGTGTGTGTGTGTGTGTGTGTGTGTGTGTGTGTGTGCAATATTGATATGAGCAGGAGGAAACCAAATGGTAAGCTTATGTGAGCTTATTTCTCTACCGCATAGAATAAAAATCTTTATTCATAGAAATTACAGAAAAAAATAATAATCATGCAACTCTTCGTGTGTACTATTTATCTTCTAGGTCTTCGTGTCTTTGTCCTATCGTCGTCCACCATATTGTCCACTAATGCCACAACTCCATTTCTGGGCCATAGTGGACACAAGTGGACCGTCTGTTGTCCTCTCCGCATGGGGTCAAGTCATTGGCCCCTCTCGCGTGGCCCGGTCATTTGCCCCGTTCTTTGTCCCTGCCATTGTCTTGCCTCCAGCACATAAATCCCGCCCACACCCAACCACCCATACCCCGTAACTTCATTGCTGCATATATATATCCTTCCTCTAGTGTCTTTTTCGTTCTCTTTTTCATGTTTTTTTTTCTTTATAATATATGTGCGTGTTTTCACGGCGTGGTGTGTGTTAGTGTTAGTCTCTGTGTTTTATTAGTTTCTCTTTCTATCGCTTCTTTGGTAAATTTTGTTTTCTCCGTCACTTGTTTCTCTTGTGTACACATGGTAAACACTGTATGGCATGTTATTTATGATACTAGCATCGCTTTCTTATGTTTTATTGGTTTCTTCTTTACTAATATGCCTCATATCTTTCCATCCTGGTGTCTTGCCCATCTTCATTTCTGTTTTCTGTAGATATTTGTCTAGAGATAGAGAGGACATCGGAGTAGGAATAGTTATGGATATCTTTTTGTCCTGTCGTGTTTTTATTATTTTATTCATTATGTAAATGAGTTATATGTTGTATCCGTTAATTATATAACTGAACTCCTGCAAAGAGTCTTTATTGCAATTTTTTGTGCTGACTGAAAAAAGCAAGTCACTATGCCTGTGTTGATAAAATAATTTTTGTGTGTTGCTTTCTTATACTTTATTTTTTCTATCTTACCTAATTTCATTTTATCTTATCCTATTCTATTTTATTTTGTTTGTTTTTATTCTTATTTCATTTTGCTTTACTCTTTTTCATATTTTGTTTTGAAACATCTATTCTATTTTTCATAGAAGGATGGTACACCCAAAATAGAAGTAGTATCTACTATAGATAACTATTGTCTGTTTACATGAAGTAGCAGAGCTAATAGAAGAGTCGATCATGGGAAGATAAATCGAAGAAAACGGAAAAGATAAATCTTAGAAGACTCCAGATAAACAAAACCAAGTCAAAAGAAAAAGAAAAAATATCTAAATAACAGATAACAAAAATACGAGAGGCTGGATCAAAGGAATCTCGTTTTAGTACATGAAAGGAGATGATGATTGCTTGTCTGTACATAACACTAATAAATCTCAAATCCGGTTGTCTAGCAGTATCTGGCAACTGC
>NC_134819.1:36817155-36819655 GCF_046742065.1 Oratosquilla oratoria | reverse complement strand
GAGTTGAAGTAACACCCCGCAGCGCAGCGATGTTGAAATTATTTCAGCCCTGGGCGGGAGTCGAACCAGGACTGCCGTAGTGGCAGGCGAGATCTCTTACCACAGCGCCACGAGGTGTGTGTGTGTGTGTGTGTGTGTGTGTGTGTGTGTGTGTGTGTGTGTGTGTGTGTGTGTGTGTGTGTGTGTGTGTGTGTGTGTGTGTGTGTGTGTGTGTGTGTGTGTGTGTGTGTGTGTGTGTGTGTGTGTGTGTGTGTGTGTGTGTGTTATCTTTAAAAGTTTATTATAACTAAAGATGAACCAAGAGAGCTTAAATTATCAATGGTACATCTGTATTCAAAATAATGTCAAAAGCAGAGTCCACAGAACAGGAGACCAATAAATCTGATCCCAATCACAGGAAAAAATTATGGAAACAATTATAAAATACCTCCTCCTCCTCCTTCTCTCTTCCTCCTCCTCCTCCTCCTCCTCCCACTTCTCCTCCTTCTCCACCTTCTCCTCCTCCTCCTCCTCCTACTTTTCCTCCTTCTCCTTCTCCTCCTTCTCCTCCTCTCCTCCTCCTCCTCCTCCTCCTCCTCTTCCTACTGATGTTCCTCCTTGTTCTGCTCTTCCTTCTACTCCTCTTTCCTCCTTTTCTCTTCCTCCTGCTCCCCTCCTTTTCTGCTCCTCCTCTTCTCCTCCTTTCTATTTCCTTCTCCGTCTCCTTCCACTCTTCCCCTCTCCCTTCCAACCTTCCTTCCCCTCTTCCATCCTTCCTTCCCTCCTTTACTTCCTACCTTCCTTCCTAACCCCCTTCCTACCTTCCCGTCTCCCTTCCTTCCTTCCTTCCTCCTCTCCAACCTTCCTTCCCCTCTTCCACCCTTCCTTCTTACCTTCCTTCCTACCTTCCTTCCTCCTTTCTACTCTTATCCTCCTTCCACCCCCCTTTTCCATCCCTCTCCCACTCCCTTCCCCCTTCCCCTTCCTCCCTCCCCCCTCCTTTCACCCTTCCCCCCTCCCATCCTCCCTTCCCCTTCCTTTCCCCACTCTCCCCTTCCTTCTCCCATATCCCCTTTATCTTCCCCCCTCCCTTCCCCCTCCCATCCTCCCTTCTCTCCTTCCCCCCTTTTATACCCCTCCCTTCCACCCTTCCTTATCCCCCCCTCCCTTCGCTCCCCTAACCCACCCCCACCCACCCTCGCTCGCCCGCACCCTCCCTATCATGACGCCAGATCATTTGATCAATAAACTGGATGATGATGATGAGGGTTACACTTACCACTTAGCTTTTTCCCTCTCCCCTTTGTCCCCTCGTCGTCTCCCCTCCCCTCCCCCCATAGCCCCCATCCACCCACCCATCGCTCCACTCCCCTCAATCTCCACCCAACTTTCCCTCGTATCTTTGCCCTTCCCTTTCTCCCTTTCCTCGTCCCTTACTCCCTTCAGGTCTTTCTCCCTCCCTTCCTCCCTCCCTACCTCCCTTCCACCTTCCTCCCTTTCTTCCTTCCTTCTTTCCCTTCATCTTTCTCTCCTTCCCTTCCTTCCACCTTCCTTCGCAACCTCCTTGCCCCATCTTCCTTCCTCTCTTGTTTTCCTCTTCCCTTTTTATTTCTCACTTTCGTTTACTTCTTGTCTACTGTTTTCTCCCCTATCCCTCAACCTTTCTCCTTGCCTTCTCCTTTCCCATTTACCCACCCCATCCTTCTTCTCCTTTCCCTTCACATCCTTCTCTCCTTTGCACCTGTTTCTCTCTTCCCATCTCTCTCTGAAAGTTTTTTTTTCACTCTTTTTTCTGCCTAGTTCTCATTTCTCTCCCTTTTACATCTTTCCCTCTCCCTTTCCTTTATTTTTTTCCCTTGATTGCCCTCTCTCTTCTCTTGTCTTTTGTCTTCCTCTTTCTATTTTATTTTTTGTCGTCTTGTCTTATCTTTTCACGCGTTCTCTTGTCTTGTGTTCTCTTGTCTTGTCTTGTCTTGTCTTGTCTTGTCTTGTCTTGTCTTGTCTTGTCTTGTCTTGCATTATCTTATTTTCTTGTCTTGTCTTGTCTTGTCTTGTCTTGTCTTGTCTTGTCTTGTCTTGTCTTGTCTTGTCTTGTCTTGTCTTGTCTTGTCTTGTCTTGTCTTGTCTTGCCTTGTCTTGCATTATCTTATTTTCTTGTCTTGTCTTGTCTTGTCTTGTCTTGTCTTGTCTTGTCTTGTCTTGTCTTGTCTTGTCTTGTCTTGTCTTGTCTTGTCTTGCCTTGCATTATCTTATTTTCTGTTTTCTTGTCTTATCTTTGTCTATTTTCTTTATTACGCGTTTCTTCACATATTCCCCTGTCTTATTCTCTCAAACCCTTCTTTTTTTTTTTTTTTTTTTGCTTCTTCTTTCTCCTTTAACTTTTCTCTTTCGTCTTTTTGTTGTTTTCTTATTTTTTCTTCTTCTTTTCGTTGTTTCTTCTTTTTCTTTATCTACTTTTTATCTCCTTTTTCTTCTTATTTCACATATTTCCCGTTCTTTTTCTTCTCATTCTTATTTTTCT
>NC_134819.1:36797155-36809655 GCF_046742065.1 Oratosquilla oratoria | reverse complement strand
CTCCTCCTCCTCCTCCTCCTCCTCCTCCTCCTCTTCCTCCTCCTCCTCCTCTTCCTCTTTCTCTTCCTCCTCTTTCACCTTTTCCTCCTCCTTCTCTTTCTGTTTTTTCTCCTCCTCTTGAACTTCATATTTATCATCCTCTCTTCCCTCCCTCGCTCTCTCGGTTACTGGAAAAGGAGGAGGTGGTGAGAAGGCATGGAAGCAGAGCCAGAGAAACGTGGGAGGAACTGGAAGGGGAAGGATGAGGGCAGCACTGGGAGAAAGCATCGGTTTCCGAGAGAAAAATCTTGGGAAGTGCTGAGGAAGAATACGCCACAAGGGAATTGGAGAGTGGGCGAAAGAGTTAAGAGATGAAGAGAAGAAGAGGAGGAGGAGGAGGAGGAGGAAGAGGAGGAAGAGGAGGTGGTGGAAGAAAAGAAGCTAACGTGAGAAATATAAGGGGAAGAATTTAAAACAAAAATGGAAGAAGTATAGGTAGAAGATGAATAGGGTTTTGTTGAGGTGGTGTGGTCATATGTACAGAATGAACGGTGACAGATTAGCCAAAAGCATGTATGGAAGGTGGGAGTAAGGAGGCTACGCCAGGAGACGCTGAGTAGCTGCGGCCGAAGCCGTCACCTTTGCTCTATGTGCTTGGACTATTGGGCCAGCTAACTAACAATCACTGCTGAGACGAAAGAAGGAATAGGGAAATTGTCTGAAAGGATGTTTGAAGGAAAGGAAGATGATGGAGAAAGTGGAGACACTAATGAAGTAAGAGAAAGAGAGGAAAGAGAGGTAAAGAAGAGAAAAGGAAGAGGAAGGAAGAGAGGGAACGAGGAGAATAGTAAGGATGAGAACGTGGAGAGGAAGAAAGAAGAGAAAATGAGAGATGAAATTGAGTGGAAGTCTTGGGGGGTGGGGAGGGAAACTGTCAAAGAATTTTGTTTTTAACAAGAAAAAATCCAACTTTCCACTTTGTTGGATAAATCAGCTAATTATGTTTGGATTGAGGATGCTCGCTGACCAAGAGGACTAAGGCGTCGCTACTTACAGCGGAGATCGAGGTGACGGCGGTTCGAACCCTGTCACAGGCGAGTTGAACCAAGGGCATGTTTCATTCAATTCCACGCTGCAAAGTCCACTGCAAAGGGGTACCGTCCTAGCCTCCAGATAAGGGGAGTCTCGCGACGTTAAACTGAATCAATCACAATCATATTGGGATTGAAGAACCTTTTTATGGATAAATCCGCCGTTCTAGAATGTATATATATATATATATATATATATATATATATATATATATATATATATATATATATATATATATATATATATATATTTATATATATATGTATATATATATATATATATATATATATATATATATATATGCATAAGAAATCACATAAGCTCGTCATTCTAAATATGCGGAAAAAACACAAAGGAAAAAAATAAACTGATGACCAAGCGCTTTCGTCTATTCAGACATCCTCAGGGATGTTTGAATAGACGAAAGCGCTTGGTCATTAGTTTATCTTTTTCCTTGGTGGTTTTTCCGCCTATATATATATATATATACATATATATATATATATATATATATATATGTATGTATATATATATGTATATATATGTATATGTATGTACAACACTGAATGGGTCCCAGTGATTAGAGATACATTTGAACAACCACAATGCACTTTAATTCTAAGCCATCCACATCGGGAGACCCAATGGGGACGCATGCAGAAATTGAAATGTGGTACTGCCGAGGCTGTACCGCATTTCAATTTCTGCATGTGGCCCCATTGGGTCTCCCGATGTTGATGGCTTAGAATTAAAGTGCATTGTGGTTGTTAGTATATATATATATATATATATATATATATATATATATATAAATATATATATATATATATATAAATATGTACAGTATATATATTTTCATTTTGTGCGTGTATATGTGCGTTTGTGTGCGTGTGTGTGCTCTCACGTGTGAGTGAATACATATGTGTACATACACAAGCCCCCCAGGGGTCGATGAGGGCATAGGAAGAGGTCAGGACGCTTGTGGGGGGGACTAATGGCCAACATCTTCAATACAGTGACGACTTTTGTTTATCTTATTATGACCAAGAACACACAGTTGACATGGTGGTTCGAATCCGTCTTGGACAGAGTCTTTTTGCACTCTGAGACCTTAAGGCCGAATTTAGTGCCCAAAGATACAACGTTCTCGCCTCTATGGAATAGGTCGCTGTGTTGAAGGGTGGAATGGGGGCGGAGAAGGGAAGGGAAGGGAAGGGAAGGGAAGAGAAGGGAAGAGAAGTAAAAGGGAAGGGGAAGGGATGGGGAAAGGAAGGGAAGGAAAAGGAAAGGAAGAGAAATAAGGTGAAAGGAAGGGAAGGAAAGGGAAGGGAAGGGAAGAGAAAGGAAGGAAAGGGAAGGGAAAGGAAGGAAATGGAAGGTTGAAGAAGGGAAGGGAAGTGAAGAGGAAGGGGAAGGGAAAGGGAAAGAAAGGGAAAGAGAAGGAGAGGGAAGGGAAGGGGAAAGGAAGGGAAGGGGAGGAAAAGGAAAGGAAGAGAAATAAGGGGAAGGGAAGGGAAGGGAAGGGAAGGGAAGGGAAGGGAAGGTTGGAGAAGGGAAGGCAAGTAAACGGGAAGGGGAAGGGAAGGGTAAAGAAAGGGGAAGGGAAAGGAAAGGAAGGGAAGGGAATATTGGAGAATGGAAGGGAAGTGAATGGGAAGGGGGAAGAAAGGTAAGGGAAGGAAAGGGAAGGGAAGGTTGAAGAAGGGAATGGAAGGGAAGGGAAGGGAATTGAAGGGGAAGGGGGAAGAAAGGGAAAGGAAAGGAAAGGGAAGGGAAGGTTGAAGAAGGGAGTGGAAGGGAAGGGAGGTGAAGGGGAAGGGGAAAGAAAGGGGAAGAGAAGGGAATGAAAGGGAAGGGAAGGTTAGGGAAGGGAAGGTTGAAGAAGGAAAGGGAAGGTTGGGGAAAGGAAGGTAAGGTTGGGGAAAGGAAGGGAAGGGAAGGGAAGAAAGGGGAAGGGAAGGAAAGGAAAGGAAAGAGAAGAGAAGGGAAGGGAAGGGAAGGGAAGGGAAGGGAAGGGAATGGTGGGGAAGGGAGAAGGGAACTGAGACCGGGGGAGGCCCCTGATCGAGTGAAGCGGTCTTCTATAGGGGCACACATCCCTCCACAATTTTTTGTTTTTATTATTATTATTTATTGATATCATTATTCTATTTTATATTATTTCATTTTATCTTATTTTACTTTATATCATTTTTCTATCTTATTTTATTCTTTTAACTCTATTCTATTTTTCAACTTTATTTTATTTTACTTTACTTATTTATTTATTTGTTTATTTTTTTTATTATTATTATTATCATTATATATATATATATATATATATATATATATATATATATATATATATATATATATATTTTTTTTTTTTTTTTTTTTTTTTTTTTTTTGTAAGCACAAGGACATCTTGGGGCCTGTGCCTGAGCACATTAACTAACTTTGAGAACTGGGGCGGAGTTTTAGGGGCCCCTAAAAATTGTGGGTGGGTATGGGTGCAGGGAGGGTGCAGCCCAGTCAGTAACCCCACTTTAATCCACCACTTCCGGCCTCCACAAAGACATATAAGGAAAAAGTTTCATCTCTTCTCTTCAGCGAATGAAATCGACGTGAATTAACCAGAATAAAATCCAGCTAGTGGAAGAGGGAGAAAGGAAGAGGGAAAGAGGGAGAGAGGAAGAGGGAAGGAGGGAGAGCTGGAGAGAGAGAGAGAGAGAGAGAGAGAGAGAGAGAGAGAGAGAGAGAGAGAGAGAGAGAGAGAGAGAGAGAGAGAAAGAGAGAGAGTAATATTTTAGTACTTCATCGGCAGAAGTTAAAACCATTTTTATGTGACGATTAGTCTTCAGTCGTAAAAGGATGCTGCGTAACTCTGGTCCATAGGGATGTCACTTAAAGTCCCTAAAATATTGTCTGCATAAATCACTGTTCCAGATCGAGAGAGAATAAGAGAGAAAGAGGGAGAAAGAGAGGAAGGTAGAAGGAGGGAGAAAGAGGAAGGAAGATAGAGAGGGAAAGAAAAAGGGAGGTAGAAAGAAGGAAAAGAGAGAGGAAGATAGAGAGAAGGAGAAAAGGAGAGGGAGCTAGAGAGAAGGAGAAAGAGAGTGTTAATAGAGAGAGGAAGAAAGAGAGAGGGAGACAGAAAGAGGGAGCTAGAGAGAGGGAAATGGAAAAAAGGAGAAAGAGAGAGGGAGATAGAAAGAGCGAGAAGAGAGAGGGAGCTAGAAAGAGGGAGATGGAGAAAAAGGAGAAAGAGAGAGGGAGATGGGAAGAAGGAGAAAGAGAGAGAGAGGCAGAGAGAGGAAGAAAGAGAAAGAGAGAGGGAGATAGGCCTACAGAGGAAGAGAGAGAGAGAGAGAGAGAGAGAGAGAGAGAGAGAGAGAGAGAGAGAGAGAGAGAGAGAGAGAGAGAGAGAGAGAGAGAGAGAGAGAGAGAGAGAGAGAGAGAGAGAGAGAGAGAGAGAGAGAGAGAGAGAGAGAGAGAGAGAGAGAGAGAGAGAGAGAGAGAGAGAAGGGAGGGTAATGTACGGAAGATTACCGAAGAGATTCTTAGCAAGTCTTACCAGCTGAATGAAACGTCAGCTGGTGAAGGATAAGAAGAAACAAACAGAACAGTATCATTTAGATTTCTCCCCCTTATATGGGGGGGTGACCAAATCAAAGCACACGCCCAGTCACCCACATTCCCTATCTAACTACTTCGAATATGAAAGATCACCCTTTCCCCCACCCTCCTCCCTCCCCCACTGCCACACTGCTCGGGCCAACGCAATGCAGCGAGGCATAGCTCCTCTATAGCAGGTCCCCCGACAGCCGGGGTAGATCTGCCTTTACCGCTTCACCACACGGCAAAACAGGAATGTATGCTAAGCATACATTGTAAACAAAGGGGTAAATATTTTCCCGACTTGACCCGGGTTCGTATCCAATGGCCGCGGGTGACTGCCTTTTGCCCTGGCAGCCCGAGCACCCAGGGCAAAGGTGACGGCTTCGGCCGCAGCTGAAAGACCGTTTACAAAGCGTGGAAGGTAGGATCACGTTACCGCGAAAGGTGAAGAAGAAGAAAAAGAGGAGGAGGAGGAAGGAGAAAGAATGAACGAAAGCGAGAAAGATGAGTGGGAGGATGAGACAAAGAGGAGAGAGGGAAGGCGTATGAGAGTGGAGAAGGGAGGTAGGAGGAGGAGGAGGAGGAGGAGGAGGAGGGTGAGGAGGAGGAAGAGGAGGAGGAGGAGGAGGAGGGTGAGGTTAAGTTAGAGGACCAGATTGGTGGTTGGAGTAAGGTGCGGGTGGGAGATGCTGTGTTCGATTAATATAATGTAGTGGACCCTTACACACGACGCTGAGGCCAAACACTCATGGCCCGACGAAGTGGAGAAGCAAGTGTGGCCACGCTTTGAAGCGGCGTAGTGGTGGCGGTGGCGGTGGTGGTGGTGGTGATGATGGTGGTGCTGGTGGTGGTGGGGAATGGAAGAGGGAGTTTGGAGGTGAGATGTTTGGTCGCCCTGAAAGAAAACAAAGTTTGATGGTGATGAAGGAGGAAGAGAAAACGGAGGCAGGGAGAGAAGGAAAATGGATAGATGAGGGAGAGAGGTAAAGAGGAAAATGATGTAGAAAACGGGATGTGATAATATGAAAGTAAATGACTGATTGCAGATGTGTGTTATTGATGTTATACACATACTTTAGAGAACATTCGTTTAGTGAAAAAGAAATCTAATTAGAATTCATAATGAATAGTAGGTAAAAATACTAGTAGTCCAAAACTAAATTAAATATAAATCAAATCAAATGTAATGAAATTAAATAACACCAATTAGGATAAAATACAACAAAATAAGATGAAATAGAATAATATACAATAAAATAGAATAAGATGAACAAGATTAAATAGATTAACACAAAATTAGAGGAATTTCAAAGATGAGTTAGGAGATAGTTCTAAAATCTACAGTAGTTTTCGTTCGCAGAAAAACAAAAGTCTCACCTAGGCATATCTATGTTATCATCATATTGTTATTCAAAGTTCAAAATAATTCATCAAGAGAATGTAAACGCCCAAACGCGAGGGAAAGAAAGAAGAAAGGAGGAAAAGATTTAACAATCTAAACTTTAGTGAAGAGGAAGTACGAACTTGCATATCGTCAAGTAGCACATTTAAGTAATTGTATGAATACAAATTCGCACACGTACATACATTTATACATGCACACACGTATACATGTACACACGTATACACACACGAACACACATACACACACACACACACACACACACACACACACACACACACACACACACACACACACACACACACACACACACACACACACACACACACACACATACAAGGAAGAGGCACGAAAACACACAATTGTATGCACTTAAACAGACACACACTAGCACACACAAGCTCACACATACAAAAAAACACGAATACACACACCTACATATATGCACACACATATGTACACGCACTCACACATATATGCACACACATACACACACATGCACACAAAAATATACACATACACGCACACACCTTCATACACATAAACACACACATACAGTACATGCAATACATACACGTACACAGACACACACTCACACGCTTACACATAAAAAGAAATCTAAGTTATAGATTTGAGTCCTTGTCCAACGTAATAGGTAAACTATAAAAGTTATAAAAGACAGATGGATAAGATATACTTAGGAGGTCCTTTAATCCAACGCCTACCAACCACCACCTTTGCGGACGTTTGGGCCCAGGACATAAACCCACCTCAGGAATTGTCCCAGGACATAAACCCCCTTCAGGAATTGTCCCAGGACATAAAAAACACCACCAATTTTAAAAGTGGGTTTATGTCCTGGGTCCAAACGTCCGCACAAGTGGCGGTTGGCGAGTGTTGAATAAAGATACTTCCTTGGTGTATTTGGAAGAGAAGGTATTGACCAATTCGAATTAAGTGAAGAAAGATCAAGTGTTGCAAATATGTTAAGTTTTTACTCACGAGCGATCAATGTGCTACAAGATAGATGGGAGGGTACTCCATACACACCTAGATCTGGAGAAAGCCTTTGATAAGGCATCTCAAGAAAATTTAATATCAAAATTGGAATGTATAGGACTCAGGGGGAATTTAATTTGTTTGGATAGATGAAGAACTTCCTGAAGAACAGATTGATGAGGATGGTTGTGTAGGATAGGAAGTCTTGTTGGCTGATTCGGTTTAATGTCGCGAACTTCACTTCTGAGGAGGCTAGGACGGTGCCCCTTACAGAAGACTTTGAAGCGTGGAAATTAATGAACCATGCTCTTGGTCTTACTCGCTAGCGGCACCTCAACCTCCGCCGCTTGTAGCGACGCTCTAACCCAATAGTGGTACCACCAATCATGTTCTTGATCTGATACGAAGGCATGAACAAAAAAGGACATAAATTTATTTGGTGATTATGCCGAGATCACGAAGAAAGTAAATGATGAATCGCATATTTTCACAAGAAATTTTAGATAGGATGCATAAATGGAGTTAGAAGAAGAAAGTTAATTCAATTCATTCACAAAAAAAATAGAATACTGGAAATGGATAAAAATAAGAAAAGACCACCATTGCGATATAAAATGGAAGATAAATCACTTACAAAAACATTAAAGGAAAATGACCTGGGAGTGTTGTCAATAGAAAATTTGTCACCCGAACTACATATATACAAGATTACAAGAGAGACATAGAAATTACCGACAAAGATAAGAGCTGCAGTTGGCTACCAAGACAACGAGATTATGAAAAAATTAATACAAAACCTGAGTCGCCATTGGAGTATTCTGTGGTAGTGTGTCCCCCCCCAAAAAAAAAGTGAAAAGTGTGTACACACACACACACACACACACACACACACACACACACACACACACACACACACACACACATATATATATATATATATATATATATATATATGTTTATATATATATATGTTTATATATATATATATATATATATATATATATATATATATATATGCTAGGACATTGTGACAAGTTGATGAAGGTGGAAAAAGAAGTCACGGGTCTGGTTCCGAGTTTCTGAGTTTATTCCTGACCGGTTTCGCTCTATGTTTCTTCAGAAGAAGCATAGAGCGGAACCAGTCAGGAATAAACTCAGAAACTCGGAACTAGACCCGAGGCTTTTTTTCACCTTCATATGTATGTATATGTATATATATATATATATATATATATATATATGTGTGTGTGTGTGTGTGTGTGTGTGTGTGTGTGTGTGTGTGTGTGTGTGTGTGTGTGTGTGTGTGTGTGTGTGTGTGTGTGTGTGTGTGTGTGTGCATGTATGTGTGTATATATATATATATATACATATATATATATATATATGTATATATATATATAAATATATATATATATATATATATATATATATACGTACACACATGACAAACACAAAGTGTAACTAAAAGGATTAACAGCCTACTTGAAGGAACTGCCAAAATTAAGCAAAAGAAAAGGAAAGGTGACATAACTGTAGTCTTTAGAGCAATGTAAGGAGTGATGGATACAATCGAGTGAGAAAATGATGTATGCATCACGTGGTACCCCGGTGGATACCGTGTCGAACTCATGAGCGGGTGATCGTGAGTTTGGTTCCCGACAGCAATAGCCAAGCGAGGAGGAGACCCAAACTTCTTTCCTCCGGGCCGAGAGCAATAGCATCATCGACCAGGTGTCTCTGAAGAGGGTGGCAGAAAGGAATCTAGTAGTGGCGGCGCATCAGCGTGGCCACAGGTAGTATATCTACTGCCTGAACTATACTCCATAGGAATCCACAGTAAAGAAAACTGAAAAAATATTTAAAGTGTAAGATAAAGGACAGAGATGGAATTTCACGAGCATAATTCTTATCTAGTATATTTCAATTAGTTAAATGCAATTGGGTAAATATATACACATACACAAATACACACACTGACATGCAAATGCATGTGCACACAGATACACACAACCAACTGTACCACCGACTCGGTGGTACAGTTGGTAGAGCGCTGGAATGGGAAGCTTAAGTGCTCCTAGTACCAGTTCGAATCCTGCCCAGGGCCGAAATTATTTCGGTATCGCTGTGCCTCGGGTCGTACTCTGACTCTCGTGGGCGGGGAGTTGGGGGTGTGTGTGTGTGCAAGGTCATAGCATTACCCATAGATCGGACCTACGAGCTCTGAGCTCTCTTCCAGGAGGGAAATAGCTGTCGATCACGAGTCCAACACGTGATCCAAAGACCAAGTGAATACACACACACACACGAATATGCACATGCACACAGTTGAGACCTGTGCCGTTTTTTTCACACCCTGCATACGGGCTGCACATGTCTATACGCCTGAGTAAATGTTGCCAAGTGTTCGACGCATACATCAGCAAATAAGCGTATTTGGCTTGGCTTGGTTCTGAGTGTCGCAGACGGAGAACACGAGTGAGGAGGGGAAGAGGGATGAGGAGGGGAGGAAGGGGAGGGAGGGGGGCGGGGTTGTGCGCAGCCATTAATGTAAAAGACCCCCCTTCCCCCCACACACACACACTTGTTGTCCCTCCTCCCCACCCTCCTCCCCCTTTTCCCTCTCTCCCTATCTTTCACTTCATCTCTGTCGTACTCCCACACCTCGGAGACTTGTCGAGGTGCGTGTGGAGTCCGCACTCTCCGCGTCTCAAGATGCCTTCTATCTAAAATTCCTTTCCTGAAATCGTAACTTCAATTAATTTCTTAGAAAGAGAAATGAAAATAACGCATATTGACTCTATCAGGATGTTTCCAGGATTATGATTCTCTTTGATGCGAGCGCTGCTTTGCGCCTGGACTGCTTCGCGGGGTTCTTCAAGAACTACGCCAACAATGTTCCCCGCGCGAAGTCACCCAGGGCTTCCAAAGCTTTCAGGGCTTCCAGAACCTCCCCCCACCACCACCACCACCACCACCATCAACTCTGGGCGAGTGAGTAAAAGCAGCAACGACTGCGACCCTGGATCATGTCCGGGTGGCCCCAGATCATGTCCGGACGGCTCTGCCCGAACCTGATTTTCTTCTCTCCATCGCATTTCATCAGGTACTTCTTCGTCTTTGCTGTCGCATCCTTCAAGCCCGCCGAATTTGCCTTTCTGCAAAGACCAAGTTTCCTCTATGTATCTTTACACATTGAAGTAGACATCCGCATTGACAAATACAAACGCACGCATGTGCATGGACGCTCACGCATATATGTATTACATATATGTGCATGCATATACACATAATGTACTCACACATGTGCACTTCCATACACATGAGGGCGCACGCACACACATACACAAATGTGTACACACACATACTACATACATATACAGACACACACGCGCGCGCGGGCACACACAAACACAAAAGCACACACACACACACTCATACACACACACACACACACACGCACACAGACTGACAGACAGACACACACACACACACACATATATATATACATATATATATATATATATATATATATATATGTATATATATATGTATACATACATGTATATATATATATATATATATATATATATATGTGTGTGTGTGTGTGTGTGTGTGTGTGTGTGTGTGTGTGTGTGTGTGTGTGTGTGTGTGTGTGTGTGTGTGTGCGTGCGTGTGTGTGTGTGTGTGTGTGTGTGTGTGTGTGCGTGTGTGTGTGTGTGTGTGTGTGTGTGTGTGTGTGTGTGTGTGTGTGTGTGTGTGTGAGTGTGTGTGTGTGTTTGCGTGTGTGTGTGTGAGTGTGTGTGTGTGTGTTTGCGTGTGTTTGCGTGAGTGTGTGTGTGTGCGTGTGTGTGTGTGTGTGTGTGTGTGTGTGTGTGTATGTGTGTGTGTGTGTGTGTGTGTGTGTGCGTGCGTGTGTGTGTGTGTGTGTGTGTGTGTGTGCGTGTGTGTGTGTGTGTGTGTGTGTGTGTGTGTGTGTGTGTGTGTGTGTGTGTGTGTGTGTGAGTGTGTGTGTGTGTGTGTGTTTGGGTGTGTGTGTGTGTTAGTGTGTGTGTGTGTTTGTGCGTGAGTTTGCGTGAGCGTGTGTGTGTGTGCGTGTGTGTGTGTGTGTGTGTGTGTGTGTGTGTGTGTGTGTGTGTGTGTGTGTGTGTGTGTGTGTGTGTGTGTGTGTGTGTGTGTGTGTGTAAATATATATATATATATATATATATATATATATATATATTTACAAATATATGTATACATATATACAGGGGTTGGCCAAAATAATATGAACTTCTGCCAAATCCACAATATTTATTTACTAATACGGTGTTGGGCCACTATTTGCCTGTAGAACAGCTGCAATTCTTCGCGGTATGGATTCGTAGAGTGTCCGAATAGTTTCCAACGGAATGTTGTCCCATTCTTGTACCAAAACATTCGCCAATTGCTGCAACGATGTTGGAGGTGGAAATATGCTCCTTACTCTTTGCTCTAAAACTCCCCATACCGGTTCATTTATGTTGAGGTCCTACGAATATGCAGGGCAGGGAAGATGTTTGATGAAATTCTGATGCTCTACGAACCAAGACTGAACCTTTTTGGCTGTGTGTATGGGCACATTATCGTCTTGGAATATGGCTGTTTCTGGCAGCAAGACGCTCATCATAGCAAGAACCTCATCACTGAGAATGTCGAGATATTCATTTGCAATCATCCGGCCTGTAATGTGAATGAGAGAACCAGCTGAATATCACGATATAGTCGCCCGTTCTATATCGGATCGTAGGCCTCTTTTGGGGTTCTCTATACATAAACCCTGCCGTTCGTAGGGAATAACGTGAACGTTGATTCATTGGACCATACTACATTCTTCCAATCATCAAGTGTCCAGGTTTTATGATCGTGGCACCACTTCTTTCGCAGCTTAGCGTTGGCATACGTTATAAGGGTTTTTTCAATTGCAGCCATACTATGTGGAGCGCCCGCCGTACTGTTTTCGTCAACACAGGATTCCTCAGGTGTGTGTTGAGTTCTGCTGTCACTTTTGCCGCGGTTGTTTTATGTTGTCTGGCCACAATCCTTTTTAATGTTCGTCGGTCTCTGTCGGATAACTTTGGGTTTCGCCCACTATTCCTCTTCGCCGATGATGTTTTCCCATGTTTTGTGTATGCTGTCATTACCGTGGATACTGTCGCTCGTGAAACGTTCAACAGTTCAGCTGTTTTCGTCACCGACGCTCCCGCTAACCGGGCGCCAACGATTTGCCCTCTTTCGAAGTCTGAGAGATCACACATTACACCGGTCGCTTGTTGTAACCGTCGCAGACCAAAGCGTGTAATACACTGAAATATAACCTACGAGACCTGCTACGTAAACTGCGCAATACATACGCGGCGCATTATTTACCCTGAAGCAGTGTTGCCAACATGCATCAAGATGTACTATTTTG
>NC_134819.1:36784655-36792155 GCF_046742065.1 Oratosquilla oratoria | reverse complement strand
GAGGAGGAGAGGGGGAGAGGGGAAAGGGGGAGGACCCAAGCGAAGACTAGAGAGGAAAGGGAGAAAAGGTGGGAGAAAGGGGGAGGGGGGAAGGGGGATGACCAAAGCGAAGAGTAAAGACCAGAGAGGAAAGGAAGAAGAGGTGGGAGAGGAGAAGAAGAGAAAGAGGGGGAGGGGGAGGAAGGGAGTGATCCAAGCGAAGAGCGAAGACCAGAGAGAAAAGAAAGGAGAGGTGGGAGAGGAAGAGAAGTGAAGGAGGGGGAAGAGGGGAGGAGGAAGGGATGACTCAAGCAAAGACTACAAAGAAAAGGAAGAAGAAAGGGGATTATAGCTGGGGAGGGAATCACGGGGGAGAGGGACGAGGAGGTAATGAGAGGGAGGTGGCAAAGAGAGAGAATGGACCAAGAACGTGTTGAAAAGGCGACGAACCAGAGGGCATCAATGAAGAAAAGAAAGGGAGGAGGTGGAAGGTGATGGGAGGAGGGAGAACACAAGGGAGGGGAGAAAGCACAGAGGAAGAGGGGTTTAGTGAGAGCTAAGAGGTCAGGAAAAAGCCCAAGAGAGACCCGAAGGTGAATCAGAGGTGATAGAACACAAGATGGGGGAGGTGGAGAGAGGGAGGGAAAGAAGACGGGAGAGAGAGAAGGAAGGAGACCGCCTGGGGAGAGAAGGGAGGGGGAGGGGAGGAGACTGAGGGTGGAAAAGAGGGATGGAATGAGTACAAGGGCAAGTCTGGGGAAGGAATGGGAAAGAAGTGGCAAGGATGAACGAGGGGCGACAGGGCATGAAAGGGAATAAATGGAAGAAGAAGCGAAGAAGTGAATAGGGAGCTAAGAACATAAGAACATAGGTGGAAAGGTGGTGGGGTAAACACAGATAACACCTCGAGTTTTAAACTCCAACTGCTCTCTATGTTCACCTCACCCCCTTTCCACTCATTTGTCTTCCTTACTTCAACATAAAAACATACGAATGAAGGAGACTGCAAGAGACCATAAGGCCTGCACTAGGCAGTTCCATGTCCATAACCAATTGTCATCCCTATCCATAAAAGTTATCTCATCTCTCAAAACAACCAATAGTTTCAGCCCTCACTACATGGTTACTAAGCTTATTCCATTCGTAAACAAACTGTTGGTGAGTCAGTTCTTGTCTGTTCCCTTCTTAAACCTGAATAAAGGAAAAGGGAATATAAGACAGAGGAAAAGGGGGATCTGATGAAAGAAGAAAACGTTAAGAAAGGAAAGACAAAAAGATAAATTGGTATGTAGACGAGAACACAGGGAAACGAACAGGCAAAAGAGAAAAAGAAGAAAGAACAAGAACTAGGATATAAAAAGAAGTAAAGGAAAGATAATGGAAATAATCTCATGAAAAGGAATGAAGGGAGAAACGGAATGAGGAGTAAGAGTAAAGGAGAGGAGGACGAGAAAGAGTTGTTGCCATAGTACCAAATGAACACTCGTGTAGACGAATCAATTTGTGTGTGTGTGTGTGTGTGTGTGTGTGTGTGTGTGTGTGTGTGTGTGTGTGTGTGTGTGTGTGTGTGTGTGTGTGTGTGTGTGTGTGTGTGTGTGTGTGTGTGTGTGTGTGTGTGTGTGTGTGTGTGTGTGTGTGTGTGTGTGTGTGTGTGTGTTGTGTGTGTGTGTGTATACATATATATATATATATATATATATATATATATATATATATATATATATATATATATATATATATATATATATATGAGGAGGAGGGAATGGGACGAGAGGGAGTATCACGCGTGCAGAGGGAACCCGAGGTGAGGAGGAGGAAGGGGAGGAAGAGGATGAGGAGTAGGAGGAGAAGGAAGGGGAAGAGGAAGAGGAAGAGGAGCAGGAGAAGGAAGATGAAGAGGAGGAGGAAAATGTGATGGTGTGGTACGTTGTAGCATCGTACAATTATTGTTATGTATTATACTAACGTATTGCTTCATTAGGAATTGTGCAGGTATAATTCCCCATTATATAATTAATTATAATGGGTTTTGTTGAACATTAATTTCATTATTAATCGTATTATTCATTTACAATCTTTGTACATACACGAGTCTGCGAGCTCCTGTATATTTTGGCGCCAAGACAAGCCGTGGTGTCCAGTTGAAACTCTTCCTCCGAAGTGTACACACGCATTTTTCTATTGTAGTGATTTATCGAATTATGACTTAATAATTAAATTACACTGTTAATATACTTTCATTTAGCCACCCTACTACATGTGGTGGCGGCGATAAAATTAAATTTGCTTGTTGTACTCTTTTTTTTTCAACTTTTGGACGATTCTTGAGTGATACGAACTTTAGTGAACTTTGGCTGGCCAGTATAATACGTATATGTTTGCCTTTTTGTCCATTCAGAAATATGTGTTACAGTGACTTATGAAATTATTTGTAAGCTGGTGCTCTGGAACAGTGTATTCCAAGTGTTCACCATATGATTTTTTGTATTCGTCCCATGTGGTCTCCAGCTTAACATTTCCTCTTTGGACTTTTGGTTCTGTTATCGTCATCTGTGTTCATGGAATGATCGCCTATTATTCCTGCGTGTCAGCTTTAATCTAATGCCTGGATGTGGAAGGATTACTGGACCGCCTAGATTGTGTGAAGGATTCCTGTCTTACTAGCCAGCCTTCAGTACGCTCCCTCTTGGAGAGACTACGTTGGACTGTTAATTAACAACCTTGTGGATATATCCTCAATTATTGTTTCAGTGACAGTGCGTGTAAACTCTTTATGCCATAGTGTAAATTCTATTTTTTTAAACATATCTCGAGTCTTGTTGCTTATGTTATATTTGTTTCCTTTTTTTTTTTTTTTTTTGCCATTTTGTTTTCATCTTGTCTGTGTATAGTCACCCCCTTCTGGTCCCATTTTCCTTTTTTTTTTTTTTTTTTTGTAGAGAATTGGTGTTATTGTTTATATTTTCCCAGGTAAGACTACGTTTGCTAGCCCAAGTTTTTCTTCGTGGGGCATATGTTTTTGTAAGCGGCTGCAATAATTACTTTATTAATTAAGAATTTCTTGCCACATTTTGAGCTATTGCTAACTAGATGTGGTTTTTAGCTATTATATTATTTAACGTTGTCATACTAAGAGTAAATTGCCTTCATTTCTTAGCCCCAAAACTCCATCTCAGGCGATGGCTCCTAATAAGTTTACTTTTTTTACATCAGGATCCTTTCATAGTTAAAGTCTCAGTTCAGGATCCCCATTATACAGCAGCAGAACTCATACAACAATGCGAAGATAGTATACAGGTAGTCAATACTAACGTCAGTAGTGGGTCTGAGGAAATTTTATTCGTGAGATCTCAACTTGTTCCTAACTCATTGGCAGCTGAAATGATGGCAGCTTCATTTCTTAACCCCAAAACATTGAACAATAATTATGATACTTTTAGAGCTAATTTTCTCAAAATATTCTCTTCACTCTTGTAGGTGATAATTTTCATTGGTGTTTTCACTTAGCTGATGTCCTTATGTCCCGATTGGGCACTCATATAAATATACGTTCTCAGGCCCAGGCCAGCAAAATTGCTTTTGATGCCGTGGAGTCATTGTTTCATTCAGATTGGATAGATAAAGATGCTATCACCTTGGATAGGTCTTGCTTTGGAATTTCTTTTTATATACTATTACTGTTGCCTTTTGAGAGGAGAGCAGCTTCTTCTCTCGGCTATAAGACGGATGAGTCCCTATTCTCTTTTACAACACGGCTTTCAAGTAAGCTAAAGGAATTGCCTTATGGTTCTTTGTGCGTTAGCAATGCACAACAACATGCCGATGTTCATAGTTCTCTTCCTCCACTCCCTTAGTCATTAGAACCTACTCATAGCACTCCTTCGTCTACATTTGCTTCACATGTACTTACATTTACCTATTGTAACAAGTCAGGTCACTCAAGTGCTTTTTGCTTTCGCGTAAGCGTCACGAGCACAAGTCAAAGCAGTTCCCTGTTCGTAGGAATTTCTCTTATGCCTCTTCTAACGTAACACATTACCTCTCTAGAGTAATGCCTCAGGATAAACTTAGCTATTGTCATATCCATAGTCAGTGTAAACATTCGGCTGATCAGTGTTCAAAGATTCCGAAACTTAAGGCAGAGACCTCTCATCAATTTGGGCAAACTCAGTCCCGTTTTTACCAGCGCCCATATCACAAACCAAGGGACTGACCAGTAATAGTCGGTCTCAGATCATCCCTTTGGTGGCTGCTGAGTCTTCTCAATTGCTCTTTTTTCAGAGAACACACCTATCTCAGTCACAGTAGATACTCGTGCCAAATGTAGCCTTATAGGCAGAAAGGCTTATTATGCTCTCAGGGATTTGTACAATCTCCCTTTATCTCCTTTTTGTAAAGGATTGCATTCTGTACAAGGTTCTCTCTTGGCTATTCTTGGCTCTGTTCGCATTCCCTTAAGATTTTGCTCTCATGATACCGTTTTCCATGTTACTTTTATTGTTGTTTCTGGAATTGCTCTTATGTGTGGTTGCCTCTTGGGCATTGACGCTCTTACAGCTAATGGCATAGACATATCTCCTAGGCCCCGTGTAGTGACTTTTCAAAATTCTGTTATTCTTGCAACGGATAGGCCAGTTTCCATATGTAGCTCCCCTACTGTGCATGATCAGACCATACAGTTGTCTTCAAAGGGGTCTCATGTGATTGAAAGGGTTCTGATCATTTTGACTCTCTTATTGTTTCTTGTGCTGCTGTTGTTGTAGACGAGCATTATATTGGACTTTCAAGTTCAGTTCGAGTCCCGGTGCGCATTTCAGGTGCTCCAATTGGTTCTGATGTCTTATCTCAGCCTGACTCTGTTCGTGTTCGTCGTCTAGCATTGGAAGGAATACTCTCCAATATTCGTGAGAATCATGTTGCCACAGCTATGGTAACCAACGTCACTGGTGCTCCTATCACCCTCTCTCCTGGCAATAATTTAAGTTCCTTTGAAGTAGTTGACGTTAACACTGTCCAGGATTCGCCTCTTATCACAGCAACTTCGGTGCTACGGTCCCCACAATTAAGTGACACAACTCACTTGGCTTCTCAATATGCAACGTTTGTAGGTGAGATGGACTTTCCAGGGATGATACCTCGTCTCACTAACCTATTAGTGACCAACCATCAAGCTTTGGATTTACCTGGTGATCCATTAGGAGTTACGGATCGTGTTGTTCATAGCATTGATCTTCAGCCAGGTGTTCGACCTGTTTATGTACCCTCTTACAGGTTGCCTCACTCTCGTCGGCTTGTAGCACAGTCCTTGGTTGACGACTTGTTACGTGAAGGCGTTGTACAAGATTTTCACTGAGAGTGGAACTCGCTACTCCTCCTGGTGCCTAGGAAAGATGGATCTTTTTGTCCTGTTCTTGATTATAATTATAGGCGAGGTAATGAGATAACTATTCCAGACAATTGCCCTTTGCCTGTATTAAGTGATCTTCTCCAGTCCATTGGAACAGGTAATATGGTGTTCACCACCTTGGACTTAAAGGGCAAAAATCTTTCAGGCCACCTAGCCAGATGGTTCCTTACAATTGAGGAATTTAATCCGATCCTTAAACATATTCCAGGACATACGAACAATGTTGCCGATACACTTTCACGTAATATACCTGTAGCTGCAGTTACAGTGATTGACAACCTCTCCTTCCAGGATCTGGTCAAAGCTCAGCACGATGACCTTGTTTGGTCTACTATCATTTATGCTTTGGAATCTGGTGATGATACCACCTTACCAGATCTACCTGTGCCCCTGTCCCAATTTTTTCTACAAGACAATGTTCTCATTCGTAATGTGGAAGTGTTTGAGGAGGATGTGGCACAGTTAGTGATCTCTGAGTCTCTAGTCCCTATTGTTCTGTCTCTTGCTTATGATGCCCCTCAGGTTGGTCACCCAGGCCGTGACAAAACTCTGGCTATGGATCGCAAGAAATATTATTGGCCTAGAATGCGACTAGACATTACTACTCATGTAGCCCAGTGTAGCTCTTGTGCCCAGAACAAATATTCTACACACACTGCTCTTATCCTAGAGTATCCTACTCCTTCTCGTCCTTTTCAGATTATGGCTATAAACCTTTTACAATTGTCTCGTAGTACTCATGGTTCTATGTATGTCCTTGTGTGTGTGGACCACTTTAGTCGCTTTGTTACATTGGCTCCCTTACGTAGCAAGTCTGCTCCTGTAGTTGCCCATACTTTAGTTTCTCATGTTTTTTGTCCATACACTACTCCTTCAGTGTTCCTTAGTGACAATGGGACTGAATTTAGGAATGAGGTTTTAGCGAAAAGTTGTGGACGTTATGGCATCACTCAAACCTTTGTGACTGGTTACCATCCTGCATCTAATGGTCTAGTAAGGCGGACGAATAGGAATATTTTGGACATTCTCAGGCACGTTGCTAGCAGCCTCCATGAATCCTTTGAGAATTGGTTTCCGCATGCCATTGCTTCCATTAATAGAACAATTAATGTTTCCACAGATAAGACGCCTCATTACGTCATCTATGGAGTAGAAAAAAGGCTCCCCTATGATGTGTTAGACAGCCCTATTCGTCTCTTCTACAATTTTGATTATTATAGTCAACTCCAATGTCACACATTGCATAGAATATATGATTCTGTGAGAGAGAAAAATTATGTCTCCAAGTCCAAAATGTTGAAACACTAGCATAGTAAGGCTACGCCTGTTAACATAAGTATTGGTGATCGTGTTTATAAAAGCATGCCTGACCGCCAATCTAAACTCAGTTGTAGATTTGCAGGCCCCCTTTTGGTGACTGAAAAGTTGCATCCCAATAAGTTCAGGGTCTTTGATCCTTCCTAGGGACTGAGTGAAGTATTGCACTTGGACAGACTTAAGGTAACAAGAGTGCCTAACCCTGCATTTGCCCGGCCTCCCTCAAGGCCCACTGTACAAAATATGCCTTATAATCTCAATTCAAGGTCGTATGCTTTAATATCTGTAAGTGTTCATTAATTATGTTGTTTTCCATGATTGTCTTGATCTGTACTTTGTATTTTGTTTAGCTATTAAGTGTATTGTCTTGATATGTACAATGTGTAAATTTTATTTATCTATTAAGTGTATTATCTTGATTTGTATAATTTGTAACTTTTGTTTAGCTATTAAGTGTCATGACCCAGACGTCCGGCTTTTATTATCTCTAGTCTAATACTAGCGCCAGTACTTATATATATGCACATATTTGTTTATTTGTTCTTATATTGTTTTGTATAGATATCTGTGTGTGTTATGTATGCTCATGTAAAAATTTTCTCCACACTTTTGTATATATAATATATATAAATGTGTGTGGAGTCTGTTGTGTATGTTTTGAGTTTTGTTTTGTCTCGGTCATTCCTTTTTCTCGTTTGCTCGGTGGGGTCAGCGAGTGGTGATGGCCAGGCGATGTGATGGTGTGGTACGTTGTAGCATCGTACAATTATTAATATGTATTATACTTACGTATTGCT
>NC_134819.1:36779266-36784155 GCF_046742065.1 Oratosquilla oratoria | reverse complement strand
AATGAATTCTAATCGATGGAGAGATTACAAACTAAAGTAAACTCTTCTGGATAATTAGACAAATGTTCACACAAAATAATTACACACGAACATACACTTATACACGCATTCTGCATTTATAAAACACTCGTACTTACACTTATTTCTTTGAACACATAAATTTCCAAAAGACTTTGTTTGTTAAGCTCTCTATTAGACCCCCAAACCAACACCTGTACGAATAAATTACTCATTTGATGTCTGCATTTCATATGTAAACAAGCGGTGGTTTATGCAAATTGTCCAATTAAGGAAATTGAATAATCCCCTACCGAATAACCCGCTTCATATTAATTGGTTCCATCCGGGTGTTGCTGAGTCCGCGGCCTCCCGTCGGCGGAGATCGGCGAGAGGCGAAGTCGAGGCCTGAGATCGATACAAAGCTAACTCTCTCCCCGAACTCATCATTTCCGTCCCATTGGCCATAGCCAGAGCCCTGGACCTTCTCTGGCTCGCTTGAAGTTCTTGAACCAACACGAAGTCCAGAGCGAATAGGATACTGAAAAAGGACTGAGGCGATTTGTCCTTTCGTTCTTGTGTACAAGATCTTCTGGTAATTGGAGAACAGGATGATGTAATGGAGAGGAGTAATTTATCCTTTTGTTATTCTGAACAAGATCCTTTGGTGAATAGAGAACATTGTGGTGTTCAGTAATTTTGACCTCCCTGCCCACAACCATCACCAGGATTCTATCAGCCTTTATATATTAATTGAACTAAGTATGGGATATACAGTAATATAGTACTGGTTCAAAGTCATTTAAAAACGATCCTCCAAATCTAGGGTAAATAGCATGGACAAAAGTATTAGCATATATTTACACACACAAACGTGTGTGTGTGTGTGTGTGTGTGTGTGTGTGTGTGTGTGTGTGTGTGTGTGTGTGTGTGTGTGTGTGTGTGTGTGTGTGTGTGTGTGTGTGTGTGTGTGTGTGTGTGTGTGTGTGTGTGTGTGTGTGTGTGTGTGTGTGTGTGTGTGTGTGTGGGTGTGTGTGTGTGTGTGTGTGTGTGTGTGGTGTGTGTGTGTGTGTGTGTGTGTGTGTGTGTGTGTGTGTGTGTGTGTGTGTGTGTGTGTGTGTGTGTGTGTGTGTGTGTGTGTGTGTGTGTGTGTGTGTGTGTGTGTGTGTGTGTGTGTGTGTGTGTGTGTGTGTGTGTGTGCGTATTTGCAGGCGTGCGTGTACCATCTTCAATATGTGGCCTTTTCCTCCAAATAAAGACTATTTCCCCTTGACACCAAACACTATGCGACAACAAGACCCAACGCCTCTTGAGTTTCTATGACAATAAGGGGAAGGTGACTGAGACCATCCTCCTGGCCACATATGGTGCCCCACGTTTAAAGTATTGAGTCTTGACTGAAAACGAATTGCCTTATCGAGTTCATCTGACAGTCTTGAATCCCTAGGAAGTGAGAAGAGGGACCATATCAACGCTGTCTTGTTACCTCGGGCGGGGCATTCGGTCTTATCGTGAGGATTAGCAAGTCGAGCTCTTTGCTGATAGACTTAACGAGGCATTAGCATTAAACATACACACACACATACACACACACGCACGTACACATGCATACGTATACACTCGCACACATACACACATAAACACACATATACAAACATACATTTATTTACGCGCGCACGCACACGCACATACACACAAACACACACACACACACACTCATACACACACACACACACACACACACACACACACACACACACACACACACACACACACACACACACACACACACACACATACACACACACACACACACATACACATACACACACACATACACACACACACACACACACACACACACACACACATACACACACACGCACTCACACACACACACACACACTAACATATACACGCGTGGGCACACATACAGACACATACACATACACACACACATACATGCACACACACACACACACACACACACACACACACACACACACACACACACACACACACACACATACACACACACACAAATTTAAAGCTAGGTATGATAATTCAGAGAGTAAGGGACGGGACCACACGAGCGTTGCTCGTTTCCTGTATAATTGAGTAAATACTCTATCATTTATTTTGGTTTGAATGAATTCTTTCTTAAGGTTATCATTTAATGATTTTTTAATGTGCTAATTGATAAGAAAGTTCTTTTTTCTAAGATGACATTCGGTGAAATCTTTCGTAAATGTCTTCTTACATCTTCGATTTGCTGCAATGCATCCTCTGGGCCTATTTCTCTTTTATTCTGTTTTATTTCTATTTTATTTTATTTCTAATTGTGTTTTTATTTTATCTATCTATCCATTTCTTTATTTGTTCATTTATTTATTAGAAATTAGTTCTATTTCTGGTGGTTTCGTTCTAAGAAATTCTGAAAATAAGTTTGAATAAGATCACTTTAGCACTCTTAAAAAAAAAAAAAAAAAAAAAAAAAAAAAAGACAACGCTGGAAAGACTATAAAGAATACGGCGCCTTCCACTTGTGTCAATCTCTTTGGGGAAATTTCACTTTCTTCTCTTGGCCGAGAACCTCAGGAAGGAGACCAACCGTAGTGCAGGAGGAGGGATCCTGACACTGGACACCCAGAAAGACAGGAGGGAGGGAAGGAAGGAAGGAAGGTGACATTAGAGCCTTTAAAGGTCTCTGCAAAAAGGTCCTACTTTTCCTCCTCCTCCTCCTCTTCCTCCTCTTCTTCTTTCTCCTCCTCCTCTTCTTCTTCCCCTTCTTCCTCCTTCTCTTCTTCTTCCTCTTTTTCCTCCTCCTCTCCCTCCTCTTCCTCCACCTCCTTTTCTTCCCCTCCTTCCTCCTCCTTTTCTTCTTCCACTTCTTCCTCCTCCTCTCCCTCCTCTTCCTCCACCTCCTCTCACTCTTCATCCTCTTTCTTCTCCTCTTTGTTTTTCATCTTCTCCTCCTCTCCTTCCTTTTCTACCTTCTTCTCCTTCTTTAGTTTCCGAAAAGGTCGAGGACACTGGAAGAATCCTGAGGCCGAGAGAGCGTAAAAAGTTCGAAGTCGAAGGGGGCGGGGGGGGGGGGGGTTGGAGTGACAGGTTCTTCTTCTGTTCAGACCTTCACGATCTCAGATCGACCGTTCTCTTATTTAACCTGCTGGAGACTTCCTTCGTTAACCTTGTTCCAAAGATGGCTTGAAGCTCTCAGAGTTTTATTTATTTTTATTTTTTTTATTTTTTTTCAGTGACTGATTTTGTTCGGGACGCTGGTAATATTTCGATCTTTGTAGGAAATTCCCACAGTGGAACTAGATCATCTGACGAAAACTAGAATAAACTTCAATAAAAGAACAAGTGACCTCAGTCATCAGCCACCTAAGACTAAAGAGAGAGACTGATGACGTGATGCGATGTGATCATGGCAAAACAAAGTGTCAAGAAAAAGACCCATTCCTGGGGTTTTCTCTCAAATTAGTATACACACACACACACACACACACACACACACACACACACACACACACACACACACACACACACATATATATATATATATATATATATATATATATATACATATATATACATATATATACATATATATATATCATTAAAATGAATGGCAAGCTTGTTATGACAGAGCTTCTTGTCGTATTTTTCTCTCTTTCTTAGAGTGATCTTGCCTTCTGTAGGCAGTAACCTTAATAAATCTCCGTATGTCATGTTGTGGAATAACATACATAATCTATAAATAAGCCAAAACGCGTTTTCACACCTCTTGGTGCTTCCTCAGTGGCAGGTACGAATCTAAGGGCTGGGCTGGTGTGTGTGGGTATATATGGGACAGGCTGTGGGATTTTGTCTAGTCGTCGGTGTGGGATTTTGTCTGGTCGTCGATGTGGGATTTTGTCTGGTTGGCGTCGCCGGAGCTCCGTGTCGTTCTGTAGGTTGGAGGGTGGCGTGCATCTGTGTTTTTTGTCTCATTTTCACTGGGGAATGATCTTCTCACACTTGGTAGGATTTTTAAGTCCTCGAGTTGGGTATTCATTCCCGGGGATAGATCCTTGATATACAAAGCCTCTAATATAGGTAAACGTCGTGGGTCTTTGTTGTGATCTATAATCTCCGTATTCTGGGTTAGGTCTTCTCTTCTTAATTTTGCTTGATGGACTTCGCTATGATGATTTTTAGGTGCTCCTGAGTTTAGATGGTATGACAGACGACGCGAGAGCCTCATGGTGGTCATGCCGATATAGGTAGTAGGATGGGTCGCACAGTTCCCATATTTGCAGGTGTACCTATATACGACATGAGATTTTTGAAGTTCATCGACGATCTGCCTGGTGTTGTTCCTTAGGAGTAGGTTCGAGTTTTTTTTTTTTTTTTTTTTTAATATATATATATATATATATATATATATATATTTATATATATCTTATAATATATATATACATATATATATATATATATATATTTATATATATATATACATATATATATATATGTACGAAGAACCCACAATCGGAATTAAAAAGGAAACTAAGTTTAATTCCGACTGTGGGTTGGTCGGCGCTTCACAATAGTGATACATTTCATCCCAGTGATGTACATATATATACATATATGTATATATATATATATATATATATACATATATACACTTATATACATATATGTATATGTACATATATATGTACATATATATATATATATATATATATATATATATATATATATGTATATATACAGTTATATATATTTATATATACATTTGTTTTAAATAACTCACTGTCGGAGAAACAAAGCAAAAGAAACAGACGAACTGTATATTTCGACCACTACTGTGGTCCTCTTCAGCAAATACATACAAGGTGGGATGC
>NC_134819.1:36766766-36774266 GCF_046742065.1 Oratosquilla oratoria | reverse complement strand
TATATATGTATATATAGAAAAATATATATATATATATAATGTATATATTTATATATATACGGTGACACTTTCTGCACATAAACAGAAATCTGAAGAGGCCGCAACCGTATTGAAACAGGTTGAGCGTAGTTCGTAAAAGAAAACGGGAATAGGGTCACTTCTATATAATCCACCTTTTGTTTCGCACAGGTGGTTCCTCAGTCTGAGACCAAAAACAAAGTTATTCACTTAAGACTAAAGCCTCATATGGGTTTAGAGGCCTTGATTGGGTCATCTTATGGCCAATGAGAGTGCTTTTCATGATATGACAGAAATCTATAGACGAATAAGTAAATAAATACATAAAGAAATGAATAAATAGATAAATGAATTAATGAAAATAGATAATGATGAAAATAAAAGGAAAAGAAAACATTTGTAAATAAATGAATAAATGATAGCATAAATATCTATAAGATAGAAATAGAAGGTAGAGATAAATAAACAAATGTATGAATAAGAAAAATAATTGACATGAAAATAGATAATTAGGTGAAACAAAAGCGAATAGTAATGATTATGAAAATAAACAGAACAGAATAATATCAAATCAATTCAAATCGAAACGAATCGAATATAATAAAACGAAATGAAACAAAATATGTCAGAAATGAAATAAACGTAAAATATAGAAAAAACACTAAAATAAAACAGCATTTGACAAAAATAGTTTAGAAAATAGAATAAAGTAAAAAGAATGTAAACAATATCAAACAAAATAAGATCATATAAAATAAGATTATAAAGATAATTTTCCTACAACTATGACGCATATCGTTCTCATTAGATTTAATGCGTCAAATGTGTGTTTGTTTATATATAATGATAACATGAACAGGATATAACCACTTTTGTATTATTTATAACAGATTATCACATCATCATAATACTTCGTGAACAGATACACAGGCGTGATAGGAACCACAAGGCACAAGCAGATGTTCCTGCTGTCAATGCAGGCAAATATACTTTCTCACCTGTAAAAGACTTGTTTTGGAACATACAGAGAGCAGGTGGCAAATATACATACAACCACCCACATATCCCCACCCCCACACACACACACTCAAACACATACGGCTTGACGGCGCAATGGTATAGTTCGCGACCGCTAACCAGGCGGTCCGTGTTCGATTCCCGCTCAGGGTTGAAATAATTTCAGTATCACTGTGCTGCGAACAGGAATTCCAACTCGGTCATATATGAGCTCTGAGCTATAATCCGGGAGGGCAATAGTTGTCGATCACGTGTCCAACACGTGGTCCAAGACCATGGTGAATCATACAAGAGCACACGGACACACAAAAGTACGCGCACACTCAAAATCACATGCACACAGATACATATTGAAACAGATGCATGCATACGTTTACACATATACAAACAGGTACACACACACACACACGTGCGCACAGACACATATCCTGTTCGACAGCTAATTCAATGACCCGAACGGTATCCCTGTGGATATCTTCTCGAACTCATGACCAAGTGATCATCAGTTCGATTCCCGGGACCCACTGCGGACTTGATGCGTTGGTTCACGACAGTCCTTGCCCAGGCGGGGAACCGAGCCAACGGCAGCCTAAAGAACCAGCGGCAGCGGCTCCCCGCAACCGACAAGGCTTTGCCCTACCAAGGGTTTCTCGCCTTCCATTGCGTGTATGTGGTGAGTTAAATATTTTCTTCTTATTTTGATGTTTACTGTCAAGTCTTGACTTAAAGGTCTTAAAGCCCCTTCATTTATGTGGGGATAGTAATTGAATCTTAATGCTCAACACTTCGTCTGAAATTCTGGCGGTTTCAATAATAGACAGTGACCAAACTTTTTATCTCGCTGAACTTTTAACTTCATAAACTCAAAGAAATTAGTCAGGTTATTCGACTTATACACGAGGATGTGAAGGTAGTAAGGAGCGTACGCCCGGAGGCGCTTGGTAGCTGCGGCCGAAGCCATAATTTTGGCCCTATCTGATGAGAAAGGGTGAGAAGTGCGGGACTCGAACGCACAACTAAGCAAATGTGAGTTCAGCACTATTCCGATTATACCACCAGCGTAACCATGAAGATCTATTCTTTCTCGCCAAAGCGTGTTTAGGCGAAAGAATCCACGCCCCCTTTTCAGAATGAACCAACCGCTGTCGCCCCCGAGTGACGAAAACTGAGTAAACAGGGTTCAGGTGAAACAAGCCACACCCCTTTTCTGAACTAACCAATCACTGTCTTTCGATTAATCAGCGGCACCGCCCACCTCCAAAACTTTTTTACGCCGTAAAATTACTATGACAAATGATTTTGTTTTCTATACAAAAATACATATAATGTAATTTGATATCCTGAAGAACATTTTTCCTCCAGCATATCTGAATCCTTTCCAAAAGCTGCGGGCTTCAAGTCTGCTCCAACGGTCGAAGGAAAAATAGCCCAGCGTGATAACGCCTAAGTTGGGCTTCCATGGAGGTCGTGATTGGCCGAGAAGGAAAATGGGAGTGGCTTGTTTTGCCCAAGATCATAACACTGATTATCCCTTCTTGAAGATAGACGATATGATTATCTCTGCCTTTTTTTTTTATATTTTTCTTTGTCTCTAATTCTCCAGAAGAAAACGTGAGCGTGTTTCACTTTCCACATTCAAATGAGAACCTGAGTAGGTCATGTTGTTCATCAGGACAGCTGAGCTGTCCCGTAACGCTGGACAAGTGAGGTTAGGAAGCAAACACCCGCCCTCCTTCTTCCCCTCGTCCTCCACTCTCTCTTTCTCTTTCTCTCTCTATCTCTCTATCTCTATTTCTGTCTCTTTCTCTATTTCTATCTGTCTGTCTCTTTCTCTCTCTCTTTAATCTCTCTCTCTCTCTCTCTCTCTCTCTCTCTCTCTCTCTCTCTCTCTCTCTCTCTCTCTCTCTCTCTCTTTAATCTCTTTCTCTCACTCCCACTGTCTTTCAAAATGCAAATTAATCCCTCTTGGACAGAAGAAAGAAACTTATCTGACTGAAACGCTTATGGACAAAGAAAATCAGAATCCCTTGTCAGTGAGTAACCCAAAGAATCAGTAATCTAATGAGTTTTATAATCAAAAGGAAGCCCGGTTAAGGCCTCAAAGCGTAAGAACATAGGGACATAAGAGTGAAGGAGACCGCACGAGACCATAAGGCCCACACTAGTCAGTTCCATGTCCATTAGCACCTATTATCCCCATCTATGAAACTATTTGTCCTTTCCCTGAAATTACCAATAGTTTCAGCGCTCACTACATGATTACCAAGTCTATTTCATTTATTAACCATTCTATTAACAAACCAGTTCTTGCCTATTTCCTTCTTAAATCTAAATTTGTTCAATTTGAAGTGTCAATGTCCTCAGTGACTAGATAAGAGGACTTTCTCTTCAAGAACAATATCTTCAGTGATATTGAGATTAATTTGTACTCCGCACGTGAGCACAGAATGGAATTCATAATGCGAAAATCCGAGAATATAATTTTCCTTTACGATCGTCAGAAGAATGAATGAGCGTACGAATGTCAACTCTCAGCTATTCATATTCATAATTACTATGTTTGCATACACATACATGCGTTCACACACACACACACACACACACACACACACACACACACACACACACACACACACACACACACACACACACACACACACACACACACACACACACACACACACACAAATGAGAGGCATGGAAGTCTTTGATAGAGAAGACTTACGAAATTGAATTTAGAGAAATACAAGGAAGCTCAAAAAGAACAGTTATAGAAGACCTGAAAAAGAACGCCTTTCCACACAGAGTGGTGGATATATGGAACAAATTGGACGAAACAATAGCGTGTGCAGAAACCCTACACGAATTTAAGAACAAATTAGACTCTGCGAGATACAAAGACGGGACACAACGAGCGTAGTTCCTCTTCCTTTAAGATACAACTATGTAAATACAACTAGGTAAATACACACGCACCATAATTTAGTGCTAATTTTGATATACATACACTCATCTGAAATAACCACATGCAGACCATTATTCTACATATGATCTGAATACACAGTGTGTCTTGACTGACAGTAGATATCGCACAGAGGACTATCGTCACCTCATCAGCCACAGTAACAATGTGAGGAGCCTACGCCAAGAGGCGCTGAGCAGTTTCGGGAGAAGCCGTCACCTTTACCCTATCTATACGCTTTGGGGAATCTTCAAGCAGGTAACACAGTCATTGCTAAGAATTGGAGAGTAGTGCGGGACTCGAACGCACAACTAAGCGAATGAGAGATCAGAATGCTCACGATGACGCTACCGATATCTGAAATAATATAATCAAGACTATCTTAATCACTTATCTATGATCACGTCATCTCACCTCATTTAAAAGAAATTGTCTAGACTTCGCCAGAATTATATGTATATATATATATATATGTATGTATATATATATATATATGTATGTACATATATGTATATATATATATATATAAATACATACATAAATGTATATATATATATATATATATATATATATATATATATATATATATATGAAATTCGTCGTTGGGCATATACAACATGTATCATAATGAATAAGCTACTAAACCTCTAATACATGAAATTCAATTTACTTTCTGCTTAATTAACACCAAACAGGAAACCATAAATATTTTTCATCCAACATATTTTTTTTAGATAGAATATAAAACCTTTATAGTTAACTTGATACGAGATTATAAAATATCATTAGAAACAATTAGAAACTAAATGAAAAATTATTAGAAATGAAAAATTTATTAAATCTTGTGTATACGTAACATAAAGATGTTCAGCTTTATCATATTTTGTTTAAATGTTATAGAAAATGGACAGTTTGAAATAACTTCATAATACACATATAATCCATTTTTATATATCATGCCTTTTTAAGATTTTATGTACAAAAATATGAATAAATAAATAGATAAGCAAATAAGTTATTAAAGTGAATAAAGAAGAATAAAACCAGGGGCTACAGTTCTCGAAAGCTGTATCTAGATAGGTCGATTTTATGATGAACGGCTACGATGTTACGTCTTTTACCCAAAGACATACAATATCACTTCTAGGTACCACACTTGCGGATGTTTTCTAACCCTCGAAGAGGGTTTACGTTTCAGAATATATATATATATATATATTGTATATATATATATACTATACATATATATATATATATATTGTATATATATATACTATACATATATATGTATATATATGTATATATATATATATATACATATATATATATATATATATATATATATATATATATATTCATTGAGACATATTTTCATCAGTCTAAGCTCACTATGAACCAAAAGGTCTTCTGTTGACCTTTATGCTCTTTATCATTGTAACTCTTTGTAACTTACTCATAGTCTTTACAAAAGAAAAATAAGCGCGTTTGCTTCAGCCAACAAAAATATTACTCTTTTTCTTTCCCTCTTTTCTCTTCCACCCTTCTCCTCTTCTATTTCGTTCATTTTCCTTTTGGTTCTTCATTCCTCTTCCTCCTCCTCATCCATCCTAATCCCAGATGTCCTCCTCCCTCCTCTTCTTCCTCCTGTACGTGATCCTCCACCTCCTCTCTCCCCCATTTTTCCTACACCTGGTCGTCTACTCTTTCCCCTTCTTTACTTCTCTCCTCCTCCTCCTCCTCCTCCTCCTCCTCCTCCTCCTCCTCCTCCTCCTCCTCCTCCTCCTCCTCCTCCTCCTCCTCCTCCTCCTCCTTTTCCTCCTCCTTCTCCTCCTTCTCCTCCTCCTCCTCCTCCTCCTCCTCCTTCTCCTCTTCCTTCTCCTTCTCCTTCTCCTCCTTTTCCTCCTCCTCCTTCTCCTCCTCCTCCTTCTCCTCCCCTTCTCCTTCTCCTCCTCCTGCTTTTCCTCCTTCTCCTCCTCCTCCTCCTCCTCCTCCTCCTCCTTTTCCTCCTCCTCCTCCTTTTCCTCCTCCTCTTCCTTCTCCTCCTTTTCCTCCTTCTCCACCTCTTTCGTCTCAACCTTCTATTTCTCTTTTTTTTTCCTCTCTCTTCCTTGTGCTTCTCCTCCTCTTTTTCTTTCTCTTCCTCCTCCTACTCCTCCTCCTCCTCCCCTTCCTCCTACAAATGAACCACCTGTTCCCTGATCTTGTTATCTTCCTGCTTCTACTCTTATCCTCCTCTTTCTTCTCCTCTTCCTTTTACTCCCCCCCTTTTACCTCCAAATCTTCTTTCTTCTCCTTCGCCTCAACTCCTCTTTCTTTCCTCTTTCTCCTTTTTCTTCTCAGCCACAGAGTCTTCCACTTTGTCTTTTTCTTCCTCCTCCTCCTCTTCCTCTTTTTCCTTCTCCAACAAATGATCCTACACCTTGTCCTAATCCCCCTTCTCCTCCTTCTCGTCTTCCTCATCCTCGTGCTTTCTTTTTCCTCCTTCTCCTCTTCCTCCTCTTATTTTCCCTCGGTCTTCTCCTCCTCCTCCTCCTCCTCCACCTCTCCTCCTTCCCCCTTCGTCTTCCTCCTCTCCTCCTTTTTCTTTTCCTTGATCTTATCCTACTACTCTTCCTCCTCCTTCTCCTCCTCTTCCTCCTCCTCCTCCTCCTCTTCCTCCTCCTCCTCTTGCTCCTCCATTTTCAACCTCCTCCTCTTCCTTTTCCTTGATCTTGTTCAATGACCCCTTCTTCTCCTCCTCCTTCTACTCAATTCCTTCTCCCCTTCTTCCTCCTCCTCCTCCTCTTCCTCTTCTCCTCCTCCTCTTCCTCCTCCTCTTCTCCTCCTCCTCTTCCTCCTCCTCCCCTTTCTCCTCCCTCCCCACTCCTCTTCCTTTTCCTCGATCTTGTTCTACTCCCCTCCACCTCCTCATCTTTTTCATATTCCTTCTCTCTTCCTCCTCCTCCTCGTCTTCCTCCTCTTCCTCTTCCTCCTTTTCTTTTCCTCGAACTTGTCCTACTCCCTTCCTTTCCCATCTTCCCTCCCCTTTTCCTCCTCCTCCTCCTCCTCCTCCTCCTCCTCCTCCTCCTCCTCCTCCTCCTCCTCCTCCTCCTCCTCCTCCTCCTCCTCCTCCTCCTCCTCCTCCTCCTCCTCCTCCTCGTGGCGTCAAGCTGCGGTTCCTCCGAGCCGCCAGGACCCGAGCACGTTCAGGAGCCCCACGAGAGATGATGACTCGGGTCTTGCCCGCGTCAGTCACACCTTATTTCCACGGTTACGACGGTTATGAACGGTTAAACGGCAAAAGCGGCCGACGTGTTTGTCCAAGTAAGGAACCGTGGCCGGTTATTAGTTGGCTAATTGTCTCCCTTGCATTAGTTAGTCTGTAGTTTCAGCTTGGTGGGTTTAGTTCCACGATTGTTTTGTTGCCTCGGTAGACCCCGCGGTTGATGGAAAGAAGGTGTTCCGGTCGTTGTAACTTGGAGAAAGATTAAGTGTGTAATTTGTGTGTAAGTTGAAGCCCCGGC
>NC_134819.1:36756766-36764266 GCF_046742065.1 Oratosquilla oratoria | reverse complement strand
ATATATATATTCATATGTATGTATATGTATATCTTTAACAGGCTACCGCCTTTTGGTATGTTTATAGGGAAAAAATAGCCTTTTAGTATATGTATAATATTTGGTATATGTATGTACTAGTATATCTTCGACAGCAACAATGTTCTGAAGACGGTAAGACCAGTCAGTACCTCTGAGCTAATGCATCTGCAAGACTTCCTTGTCTTAACTCATTACCGTGGTGGCACACTAAGCATTTCTCGCTAGTATGCTACTTGATTCTGCTACTTCGTTTGAGTGGAAATGATTTCGGTCATGATTTTTTTTTTCTTTTTATAAATGTCAAATTACTCTTGCGTCGTATAGTGAGAAGCTGAATGACGAATTAAAAGAAGTTAGACCAAGAATACGAATGTTAGACACATTGTTGAGATTATCTTACGGAAGTCTAGAATATTGTAACCAAAGTCGTTTCCACCCAAACGAAGTAGCAAAAGTAAATAGCATGGTGGCCTAGTGTGCCACCACGGGTATGAATAAATCACCCTGACGGCAGCTACAGTAAGAGAAAACAGTGACACCTGGAACGAGGGAGGTCTTGAATCTGGAAACTGGAACACATTCCATACCAAGAGAATGCCAAGGAGATGAATAAAATCGTTGGAGTCAGACACGTTTGTTGAGATCTACCCGGTCAACCATGTCCTTTTCTAAGTCGTGGACAGATTGTCTGGAAATCTTTTCCAGCATTCGGCAAACCTGGACCGGAAACAGACGCCTGGATGGCATCTTCGGTATAAATGTAATACCTGAGGAATGAAGCCTTTCCGAAAAGTAGTTAAGATTCTTTTGATGAAATATGATGTTTAAGAAAGTAATTCATATTATCAGGCGTAAATAACTACTGTATTTCGAAAAAGAAAAAAATACAAGAACTGGTATGGAGTAATGAAAAATTAATGTTATTACACATAATGCAGGAATGGGTGGGAATGATTTTATGCCTTTTCCTTTTTGGCTACCTTCCTTGTAAGGGGGAAAAAGCCTTGGTATATGTATGTATGTATGTACACATAATGCAAATATAGTACTATAGTCTTAGCTTTCGCTTCCTTTTACCTTTTTGCCAGCAAATAAAGATATGGATTAATAAGTAGATAGAAAGACAAATGAACAAATAGATCAATCAATCAATAATAAATAGATAGACAAATGAATAATTAAACAAATAGCACAACTAAACAAACAAATAGATAAAAATAAATAAATAAAACAAGTAAAATAAACAAAATTATCAATGAAAATAAATAATTCTCCTTTTCCCTTGTGGTATTGTCCTCTTCTCCCTTTCTCGTTGCATTACCATAGTTTCAACCCCATTTCGCCTCCAAGTGGAACTAATTCAAGTGGACGTGGGGCTCCAGTTTTAGGTACGCAACAGGTACATCGTCTACGCCCTGGTCCGTCGGGTTGATTGGCTTCTTTATAGGACACGAGGCAAGGAGGGAAGGGAGGGAGGAAAGGAGGGACTGTGGGGTTGGAAGGACGCGACGAGGCTGCTGTAGTGGGACCCTTCTTGTTGGGTGGGACCACAGTGTTTTCCGTTTTTTTTTTTTTTTTTTTTCTGACCCATGAGAATGTCCGCATCATGATCACTTATCCCGGATGTCAACAGATTGACGAAGTCGAAGAGAGAGAGAGAAAGAGAGAAAGAGAGAGAGAGAGAGAGAGAGAGAGAGAGAGAGAGAGAGAGAGAGAGAGAGAGAGAGAGAGAGAGCATGTGTGTGTGTGTGTGTGTGTGTGTGTGTGTGTGTGTGTGTGTGTGTGTGTGTGTGTGTGTGTGTGTGTGTGTGTGTGTGTGTGTGTGCGTGTGTGTGTGTGTGTGTGTGTGTGTGTGTGTATGTGTGTGTGTGTGTGTGTGTGTGTGTGTGTGTGTGTGTGTGTGTGTGTGTGTGTGTGTGTGTGTGTGTGTGTGTGTGTGTGTGTGTGTGTGTGTGTGTGTGTGTGTGTGTGTGTGTGTGTGTGTGTGTGTGTGTGTGTGTGTGTGTAGGGAGGGACGATGTGGCTTGATAAAGCCAGATAACATGAAACTCATCTATGTATTTCCGGTAGCACAGGGATATGAAATATCGATGGCCAAAAAGATGTTTATCTTTCCATCTGAGGTACATGTGTTTTTATTCGCGTCTTGTTATTCTCAATTGATGCGTTCGTATGGTGTATGTTGTTCTCCAATGGCGTAATATCGATCCCAGCCAACGGCTCATTCTTCCTCAGTCATTCCAAATCCCCTTCTAGACAAAAGCCTTCCCCAAAATCTCTCCTGAGTAGTACAATTGTTCTAACTTTTGCAACAGCAAGCCTATAAACTTTTCTTTCTCGTCTATCCGCCTGTCTTGTCTTCTTGCACGCTTCCCGTTTCGTGGCGTCCAGTTAAATACGTACATGCTTCCATCTGTCATTCTTCTTTTTGTGAATAATTGCTTTACATTATACCTTCCTTGTTTACCTCTTGTTTTTCTTATATAATTTTTCTAAAAAAAAAAATCGGTAAGATGCCTTATTTTGTTGATTTATTTATTCTTATCTATCTATTTATTTGCTCATTTACAAGCAGCTTATCTATCTATGATTTGATATCTATGTGTAATTACTTATTTACCTATCTATTTACCTATCTATTTATCTAATAATTTACTAATTTATTTTACTCGTCTTTTCCTTTACAGAGCCATAAGCCGACTACGAACTTCAAGCCAACACAGAAGAATATGTTGCTTTGCAATTGAAAATAATTGCCTTGCGCTTCCAGGAATGGAAACCTGGAGCCTCATAATAGTCGGCAACGATCTCTATAGCCTCCCATAGATCTCTATGAAGAAATATTGGACTACTCTCTGTTGTATTGGTTGACATAAAAAGAAAAGGAGGAGTCAGCGGTTGTAGTCTTTCTCAGTGAAAAAAATGGAGGAGAATCAAACGAGATGGAGAGTTTGGTCCCGGTCTGGACACCGAATGCCAGCCCCTTGGGGTTGCACCTCCAGATGTATGTGAGGATGTTGACGGGATTTGAAGAAGAGGAACAGGGAGATGATGCTCTCCGACGTCTCTTTTATTTTGCTCTTATCTCTTTTATTTCTCTCTTCCTTCTCTCCATCACTTGTTTCTCTCTCTTTCTTACACATCAATCTCCTCTTACCTTTCCACGTTTTCTTTATTTTTTCTTCTACTTCCTATATTTCTTTTCTTTTTCCTCCCGTTTCTTTCATTTCCAATCCTCCCCTACATCCTTCTTCCTGAGTCCATCACTCGTATTTCCTTAAGATTTATTCTTAATTTTTTGTTGTATTTCCTCCATTTTCTTTTCTATCTAATACTCTTTTGTTTTGCTCTTTCCTCTTTATTTTCCTCCTTTTCCTCTTATTACTCCATATCCTCCTTCCTCTCCTTTACTCGTTCTTTCATGTCATATCTTCAATATATTGTTATCCTCCTTGTTTTCCTCATTCTTTTCTTCCTCCTCCTCCTCTTCCTCCCCTCCTTATCCTCCTACTATTCCTCTTTTACTTTCTTTTCTAGTTAATCCCATCCTTGTCCTCTTCCCTCTCCTCCTTTCCTCTCTTCTCTTTCTCCTGCTTCTCTTCCTTTTCCATAATATTTTCCTCCTAATATTCTTCCTCCTCCTCTTTATTTCTACCTCTCTTCCCCTTATCATTCTTCCTCCTCCTCTTTATTTCTACCTCTCTTTCCCTTATCCTCTTTCTTTCTCTTTCTTTTTCTCCTCTTCGTCTGCTTTATCTATTCTATCTTCTCCCTCCACCTTCTTCTCCTTCTCCTTCTCCATTCTAATTCCTTTTTATTCCTCCCACTTCTCCTCCTTTCCTCACACTCCTCCCTCCCATACTCTCCCTCCTCCCCCTCCATCTACTTCTCCTTTACCTTCCTCCCCCCTCCTCCTCTTCCTCGTCGCTTGTAGAAGCAGCCGATGTGAAGGAGGGGCAGTGTTTGCTGAGGGGACATGGAGAGGGCGGTAAGGGCCCTTCGCAAGATATCAAGCAGCACCAGGACTCAATACAATGGATCACGATGAGGAGGAAGGCCAAGGGAAGAGGAAGGGTTATTGAGGGTCAGGAAAGGAGGGAGGGGAGAGGGGGGTGGGGGGGCTGGCGAGCTGTGAAGGGTCAGGGAAAGAGGAAGGGTGAGGAACTGCTGCAAAGGGTCAGAGGAACATGAGGTGAACCTAGGTGAAGTTGGATTTGTGTGGTAGGGTAATATACATGCATATACAGCAATGCCCTTTCTTCCTTTACAAGCGTGAGGGATCGGGGTGGGCCAATTGGGGTAGGATTATGGAGTTACGATGTGTGACAAAAGTACTCGAGTTACCCTATTTTTCTCACTTAAGGTGACCTGTTTTGAATCATAAAAACTTTAATGTCACCTAAGTGTGTCCAGAAAGGGTGTAATGTATCCCTGGAGAAACGAGGCAGGTCATGGGCGGGGTGCAATTAGGGTCAAGAAGGGTCTGCCAAGGGTCAAGGAAGAGTTTCTGTTAAAAAGAGGGGCGTGATGGGTTAAACGAGGCTGGCGAGGTCAAGGCTGGGTCGTCATGGGTCAAGGAAGAATGCCGCGGGTCAAGAGGAGAATTCCATCGCGAGAGGAAGTAATGGGATGGGTTGGTAGAAAACGGGGTTTGGGAACTGGGACTTCACGAAAGGGTTGTTAAGGTCCAGGGTTCTGCTGGTCACTTCGGGGTGGTGTAGACCGCAGGGGAGATGTAGGGTCGGGAGGAATGTTGTCAAATAGTTGGTTTAACGAAATGGATGGCCGTGGCTGGAATGAAGTTGGTTTCTTTATGGGGGATCGGAGGAAAATGAGGCAGAAGGCAAGGTGGAGGATAGAGACAAGGTGTAGGATGAAGGAGGAGATTAAATAAACACACACACACACACACACACACACACACACACACACACACACACACACACACACACACACACACACACACACACACACACACACACACACACACACACACACACACACACACACACACACACGTAAGGTTACAGTATTATCCATAAATCGGACCACAAATTAATCCTAAGCTCTCATCCGGGAGGGTATTAGCTGTCAGTCACGAGTCCAAGATGTGACCCAAAACCTTTGTGAATCACACACGCACACAACATTGTGTTACGTATCCCAATGTTGATATTGAAATTAGTCTTAATCAACTGTATAAGGATGATGGATCTGAAGAGAAATGTCTGAGTGTTATTCAAGCCACAAGCAAAGACTTCAATGCAAAAATCGGTGTTAGTGTTGTATGTTGTGGCTCTCGCGTCTCTATTTTGACTAAGAACCTCTTTGCTTCACACATCGCACAGATTATGTCTGTTTACAAATACAGAGTGTCTTTGACAGGCCTCCTCCTGATAAGACTTTCACGTAAACTTTGCTGCATGGCGTATGTTAGTGTAAGTCGAGGCTCTACAATGAGCTTACGCATGAGTACACTGAAGTGCAAAGGATTTGGGACGCCTTCCTCTGGCGTGACAAGTTCAAAGGTTTCACAAACCGCTTCCCTTCCCTGACCGAAAACAAACCTGGTTGACTGGCGCCAGGCACATTCTTAAGCCAGGTCCACAAAGATGATACGATATGTGGAAATGCAACATGTGTGGACGCGGCTTTAGCCGTTGTGTAAGGAGTTTACCTCGAATGTAGCAAAATGTCCTCTTGTTCTAGTGTTACCTCGCCATTACCTGTATCAAACACGGCTTTAAGGTCAATAAATGTGCGTGTTTCCTTGCTTGCTTGCTTGCGTGTTTAGGGAGTTTTCAAATGTGAATTGATGCTTGCTACAGTCATGCAAGAGATATTAGTAATTTGAAAGGCAAATGGCAGTTCACTAGTGGTATTACTCTGTCTAATATACTACTTCTAAACACTTTTCGCATGCATGATTTTGTTCATATTAACCTGCGTTTGTCTGAATCAGGGGGAGCTACTGAAAAAATTAAATTTCCGTATTTACAGGCTCGGGAAAATGTCTTGAGACAAACTAGATTTGTGAAATCAACAATGGGTTTGAATCGAGGAGAGCTGAATAAATCCTTGGCTAATAAGTTTTCCTTGCACAAATTTAAAAATTCATGTCGATCTAATTATATAAAGGCAGTATTTCCTTATTCATCTTCAGATTTTCGTTGTATTTTGGTGTTACGATAGTCAGATACTTCGTATGTTAGAGACTACTTGGGAAGAATTCATAGTCATTATCACCTTTATTATTATCTGAACTTCATGTTAAAATTGTTATATACTTCTTGTGATAAATATTTAGTATTTCCAAAGCATGCCCAGTTACTGAGTCGTTCCCTAAGACATGAACTTGATGTTAAGACTGTTATATACCTTCTACAGGAGAATTTGGTGTATGGAATTAAGTACTTGAAGAGAATTCCCAGCTACTTAAAGAGCTAGTTTGTTGGCTGGTGTCCAGGTTTTGGAAAAATTGAAAGAGCAACAAAAATGGAAGATGGGAGTAGGAAACCCTAAATAGGAACAAAATCTGTGAAGACTTTTTATCTCTTGTCCTATTGGGTTTTGGTGATTTTTTTTTTTTTCAGCTTGAAAGAGCCCATAGGACTGAAAAATATAAAACATATCTACCAAGATTAATAAAGTTAAGCGTAGATGTATTAGAGAATAGAAAAATGCAAGCGGAATAGAGAAATATATAGATTGATATATATATATATATATATATATATATATATATATATAGAGAGAGAGAGAGAGAGAGAGAGAGAGAGAGAGAGAGAGAGAGAGAGAGAGAGAGAGAGAGAGAGAGAAATACAGAATTAAGGGTGGAATTTAGGGTGGAAAAGGAAAGGCCAAACACCATTTGCCAACAACGAAATCCTACTGAACACCGAAGAAAGCCTAGCAGGAACAACACTCACAGCCGGCGGCCCGCCGTCGCCTCCGTCGCGCCGACTCTCCTGACATATATCAAGGAAACGTAACCTCACCCACTCTCGACGCCCAGACCTTGATGGCCATCGACGTGCAAAGGCTTTCGGCGTTACGTATCAAGGGGATGGAAACAAGAGCCTCGTTTTAAACACCAAGGGAACCCCCCCTTCTACCCGCCCACCCCCAAATCGAAAAAGTCAAACGCAGAGGCATGAATCAACCCTGGAGTGTTGGTAAGGTAATTACTATACTCAACGGTGACGTGTGTTTTAATTGTCCTACGGAAGTCTAATAGAGTGAGCAGTGCGGCAGTTAAACGCCAGCGGAGCCTTTTCATCTAAATGGAGGGGGAGTTGGGTGGGGGGGGATCGGGGATGGGGGGAAGGAAGGAGGGGAGCCGAGGAATCTGGGAAGAGAAGGGGACGAATTAATTTAGTGGGCGAAAGGGGGACAATTGGACTGACAATGAGCGTAACAGATACAGGAAAGGGGGAGACGGAAAGAGGAGAGGAGGGGGAATGGATTAGTGAAGAGTGC
>NC_134819.1:36744266-36749266 GCF_046742065.1 Oratosquilla oratoria | reverse complement strand
GTGTGTGTGTGTGTGTGTGTGTGTGTGTGTGTGTGTGTGTGTGTGTGTGTGTGTGTGTGTGTGTGTGTGTGTGTGTGTGTGTGTGTGTGTGTGTGTGTGTACACGTATATGTGTGTGTGTGTGTGTGTGTACACGTATATGTGCGTGTGTGTACGTGTATATATATAAGTGTGTATGTGTGTACGTGTGTTCGTTTTTCTATGTGTATTCACAATGAACCTGTCGAGGTACATTAGGACGTGTAATTCAAGTGCCACAAAGGATCAGAGTTGGGACTTCAGGGTTTTCTCAGGTCAAATAGAATCCCATAGACACACAACAACAACAAAATAGATAAAAGAAAACAAAATGAATAAATAAATAAGTAAATAAATAAATAAATGAATAGATAAACAGATAAATAGATAAATAGATAAATAGATAGAGAGATAAATAGATAAATAGATGTATAGATAAATAGCTAAATAGTTAAATAGATAAGTAGATAAATAGATAAATAGATAAATAGATAAATAGATAAATAGACAAATAGATAAATAGGTAAATAGATCCATAGATCAATAGATCAATAGATCAATAGATCAATAGATCAATAGATCAATAGATAAATAGATAAGTAGATAAGTAGATAAATAGATAAATAGACAGATAAATAAATAGATAAATAGATAGAGAGATAAATAGATAAATAGATAAATAGATAAATAGATAAATAGATAAATAGATAAATAGATAAATAGATAAATAGATAAATAGATAAATAGATAAATAGATAAATAGATAAATAGATAAATAGATAAATAGATAAATAGATAAATAGATAAATCAATTAATTAATTAATTAATTAATTAATTAATAAAAATTGCGTGCTTAGCCAACATCTGTGTGGCAACGAAATGGAAGGGCTCTTCCCCCAAGATTCCTATGAGCTGCGGACTGTTACCTAATTGTAGGGTTACTTATATTTAAGTTCCACAAAAAGGAAAAATTCCAGAGCAATATATGTGTATATACATACATATATATATTTATATATATATTATATATATATACACATGTATATATATATACATATATATGTGCATTTATATTATATATATATACACATGTATATATATATATACATATATATGTGCATTTATATTATATATATACATATATGTATATATATATATACATATATATGTATATAAACATATATGTATATATATATATATATATATATATATATATATATATATATATATATGTGTGTGTGTGTGTGTGTGTGTGTGTGTGTGTGTGTGTGTGTGTGTGTGTGTGTGTGTGTGTGTGTGTGTGTGTGTGTGTGTGTGTGTGTGTGTGTGTGTGTGTGTGTGTGTGTGTGTGTGTGTGTGTATGTGTGTGTGTGTGTGGTGTGTGTGTGTGTGTGTGTGTGTGTGTGTGTGTGTGTGTGTGTGTGTGTGTGTGTGTGTGTGTGTGTGTGTGTGTGTGTGTGTGTGTGTGTGTGTGTGTGTGTGTGTGTGTGTGTGTGTGTGTGTGTGTGTGTACAAAAATATTACTGTGGTCGATGTGCGCATCATTATAGATAAAAATCTTCGTATACCACACCTGAGTCGGATATTTTCTTACGTGCTCGTTTATTCGTATATTCACTTTTTTTTTTATCTTTTTATATATTCACTGTTGATTCAAAATATATGTATCCATTTATTTGCTTATGTATTCACTTATCTATCATTCAATATTTTGCTAATGTATTTGTTTATTTACTTTGTTCCTTTTATATTATTTATCTATTTATTTGTATGTTTGTTTGTTTATTTTTTTTACATATTTATTAGAGTATTCTTTGTTTATCAAGTTATTTACTCGTGTATTTATCTATTTGCTTCTTCTCTTTGTGTATTGGGGAATAGTGTTCAGAGTTATTAGTTACACAGCTATGTAGAACTTGGATACCCAATTATCATTTATCATTATTTATTTTTTTATTAAAATAATCAATAAATCTATAACACACTGTTACAGTCCCATGGTGTTTTAGATTTTGAGTTGTGTCACCGAATTAGTTCTTGATAGAATGGAGTTGAATCAACGTTTGATTAATAAAGTTATATAGCATCAGGGTCCATAGAAACTTCGCTCTATTTTCCTTTTTCCTTGTGATTTAATGTTTCGTTTTCATTTATGTTTTTTATCTCATTTTCATTTCCATATACAACTGTATTTACTTTTTCGTCTTCATGTACAGCTTCATTTCTATCTTCAAATTCATTTTCACTTCCATTTTATCGTTCAATTTCTCTTTCTTAACTAAAAACCCACTGTTGATTGAATTTAAGAAAATAAAGGAAATAACGATTTCCGTATATTTCGATCACTTGCTGTGATCCTTATAAGCGGATCACAGCAAGTGATCGAAATATACGGAAATAGCTTTTTCCTTTCTTTTCTTAAATCCAATCAACAGTGGGTTTTTAGGGCATTTATTAATGTGTTACGACATTACTGGACAGTGATGGTATTATATTAACATTATTATCTTTACATCTAGCATATGTCCTCCTTCAGATCCCTCTAGAAGGAAAATTTAGTCTGTGTTACATCACTGCGGGACTGCTTCTATGTCATCAATTCAAAGCAGTAAGGGGAGGAGACCAGTCGCCGGCGGTAAGCTCTCCAAGTGTGAAAGGGTGACCGAATGTCAGCCACTCAGGGCTGCACCTTCAAATGGGGGTGACGGGGTTGAAGACCACCACATGAAGCAGCAGGCACCCACCCTCGGACCACGCCGGGCGAGAGGCGTGTACGAGCCAAAACCCCAAAACAGACCACAAATATGTACTGTGATACATCATGTGTCTAAGTACAGGAAGACAGAAAAGATCGTTTTTGGTACAAAACAAAGGAAAAAGAGAGAGAGAGAGAGAGAGACACAATCAGACTGAGAAAGAGAGAGACAGACAGACAGACAGGCAGGCAGATAGATAGATAGATAGATAGATAGATAAATAGATAGAGAGAGAGAGAGAGAGAGAGAGAGAGAGAGAGAGAGAGAGAGAGAGAGAGAGAGAGAGAGAGAGAGAGAGAGAGAGAGAGAGAGAGAGAGAGAGAGAGAGAGAGAGAGAGAGAGAGAGAGAGAGAGAGAGAGAGAGAGAGAGAGAGAGAGAGAGAGAGAGAGAGAGAGAGAGAGAGAGAGAGAGAGAGAGAGAGAGAGAGAGAGAGAGAGAGAGAGAGAGAGAGAGAGAGAGAGAGGTAGAGAGAGAGACACTACCATAGCCACCCATCCATGGGCGCGCGTCCGTCCCGTCCGTCGTGCCATCAGCCATCACACTCATGTCCTTTTGCTATGAATCACTGGACAGCTGACGTTGATGACCCCATTTGCATACAATCATTAATGAGGAGGCGAAGGACACAAAAACGACCGCCCTGCTGTCCCGTGCCTGTGTGTTCTTCTCCTGCCTGACCAGGACATTTGGTGGTGATGGTGGTGATGGTGATGGTGGTGATGGTGATGGTGATGTTGATGGTGATGGTGATGGTGATGGTGATGGTGATGGTGATGGTGATGGTGATGGTGATGGTGATGGTGATGGTGATGGTGATGGTGATGGTGATGGTGATGGTGATGGTGGTGGTAACGGTGGTGGTGGTTAGGGTGACATTGATGGTAGTAGTGAGGGTGATGAGAATGGTAGTAGTGAGGGTGATGAGAATGGTAGCTGGTAAGGGTTTTTAGTAGTAGTTATGACTGATTTTGGTTTGGTTTTGATGATGGTGATGATGATGGTGGCAGTGATGGTGTTGATAATGATGTTGGTGTTGATGTTGTTTTGTTAGTCGTGTTGGTGGTGGATCCTGAAGTGGAGATAGATGCGGAGGTAGAGGTAGAGATGGAAGTGACGTAATGGTTGTGGCAATTTTGTTGGAAATAGTGTTGATATTTGTTTTACGGCTGTTATCTGCTGTCGATAGCTGTGGGATTGATGTTAACGATGAAAATAATGACGCGATAAATGCCAGAGAAGAAGGAACAGGAAGAGGAGGAAGAGGAAAAAAAAGAAGGACCAGGAAGAGGAAGAGGATGGAGAGGAAGAGGAAATGCAGGAGGAGTAAGAAGAGAGGAAGGAGGACGGAAATAGAAAAAGAAGAATGGGATTAGAAGGAGAAGGAGGAGAAGGAGAAGAGGAGAAGCAAGAGGAAGAGGAGGAGGAGGAGGAGGAGGAGGAGGAGGAGGAGGAAGAGAGGAAGAAAGGGAGGAAGTAGGAAAAGGAGAATGAGATTAGGAAGAGGAGGAGGAGGAAGGGCTGAGAAGAAGCAAGAGGAGGAGGAAGAAGGAGACAGGATGGAGGAACAGACGTAGAAAGAGGAACGGAGATTAGGAAGAGGAGGAAGACTAGAAGAGGAGGAGAAGGGAGAAAAAGTAACAGGAGAATGGCTGAAGGTCAGTAGAGATAGACGAATACAATTATCTTATGGAGGATGACGCCGTTGTTGTTGTTGTTGTTGTTGTTGTTGTTGTTGTTGTTGTTGTTGTTGTTGTTGTTGTTTTGTTGTTGTTGTTGTTGTTGTTGTTGTTGTTGTTGTTGTTGTTGTTGTTGTTGTTGTTGTTGTTGTTGTTGTTGTTGTTGTTGTTGTTGTTGTTGTTGTTGTTGTTGTTGTTGTTGTTGTTGTTGTTGTTGTTGCGGAGGTAAAAAGGACAGAGGTAAAAATAAATAAATAAATACATAGAAATAAATAAATCATAAATAGATAAATAGAAATGAATGATAAATAGGTAGCTATAAGAAATAGAAAAATAATAAATAAATGAACAAATGAACAAACAAATAGATAAAATAAATATATGAACAATTAAATGAATGATAAAAGAATAAATGAACACAAAGATATATAATAATAAAAAAAATAAAAGAATAGATGAATAAAAAATAAACAAACAAAATACTACGAAAAGTGTGAGGGAGAAATGCCGGTAGAGAAGTACATAGATAGATACAGAAATAGATAGATA
>NC_134819.1:36736766-36739266 GCF_046742065.1 Oratosquilla oratoria | reverse complement strand
CTCCCCATGTTCTCTTATTCTTTTCCTTTCGTTGAGTTTCCAGCCTTGTTAACTCCCTTTGCTCCACTCTTCCTTGCATGCTCTATACCCTCTCTTCCATTATTTGTCTCTCCCCTCCTCCGCTTTTGTTTCCCCCTCTTCCTCTTTTCTTTTCCCTTTTCCAGAGCTCTGGTCGCTCTTATTCTTTTTTTGTTATATTTTTTTAATTCTCTTGCTTCGGTTCTTGCCTCCTCCTCTCTCGTCTCCCTTATACTTCTCTATTCCTCGTCTATTCCCTTCTTTCGTTTTTGCCTATTCCAGTCTTCGTCTGCTTTCGTGATCTCATTATATATATATATATATATATATATATATATATATATATATATATATATATATATATATGTATATTATTATATATAGATATATATATACATACAAATATATATATATATATTTATATATATATATATATATATATGTATATTATATATATAGATATTATATATACATACAAATATATATATATATAATATATATATATATATTTATATATATATATAATACATATATGTATGAGTGGAAGGTGAAAAGGGGACGCAGGATAATGCAGGAGTGAATATTCTCTGACGTTTCAATAGATGTCTTCCTCAGAGACTACAGACTATCAGGTTTTGTGGACAATATACTACAACAAAATACTACAACATATATATATATATATATATATGTGTGTGTGTGTGTGTGTGTGTGTGTGTGTGTGTGTGTGTGTGTGTGTGTGTGTGTGTGTGTGTGTGTGTGTGTGTGTGTGTGTGTGTGTGTGTGTGTGTGTGTGTGTGTGTGTGTGTGTGTGTGTGTGTGTGTGTGTGTGTGTGTGTGTGTGTGTGTATTTCTCTCTCTTCTGGGCACCTTTTTCTTTTCTTGTCAAGTCCAGTTCACAATCACATGATCCTTTCTTCGGTATCTACATGCTCTCTTCATTCACACGCCCCACTTTACCGTCCGTTGCCTGGTTCTAAGGACATACCTCGAAGAGAGTTATCTCCCTGACGCTTGTCTTCATCTGCAATGAAGAGCCTCGCTGTCTGGAGGTGCAGCCTTGAGGGACTGGCATTCGGTCTACGAACCAGGCCCCAAAATCACTCTCTTTCCGCCTCTTTTCTACGTAAGAAGAGTTGATAGCCAGTGAATGCTCTTTTACTTCTCCTCTTCCTCCTCTTCTTCCTCCTCCTCCTTCTCCTCCTCTTCTTCCTCTTCCTCCTCTTCCTCCTCTTCCTTTTTTTCCTCTTCCTCCTCCTTTTCCTCTTCCTTTCCGTTCTGCTACAAGGCTCTACCAGAAACGAACCCAAACTGATACAACACAGAACGGTCCGACATTCTATCTCAAAGACATCTATGGGAGAGCCCAAGGACCGTTGCCAAGTGATATGGGGCTGGGGTTTCTAGTCAGTGAAAATCGAGACAACAATGATCTCTACCTACTTCTGTGTTTTTATTTTTTTTTTTCCTCTGATCTCAGCCCGACAGCCATGAAAGTTTCTTTTGTTTTTTGACAAACGATTCTCTTCAGTTGAGAACAGGGCCTCGTAATGGCCATTTATCTACTTATTCATCTTTTCATCTATTCACTTCACTTCTCGTATTGTTTCTTTCCTATCCTAGCTCCAATCTTTCCTTTATTTTCCTTTTTCCTTCTCCTTCCTCGTTTTCCTTCCCTTTCTCCTCCTCTTTTCTCCTTTATCCATCCCTCTCGATCTTCCTTCTTCTCTCCGTCCGCTTCTCTCAATCCGTTTTATCATAATCCGTCTGTCACCTCTCCTCTCTCCTCATCCATTACCTCTGTCTCTCCCTCTCTGTCTCTCAACAATGGTTTCTGTCTCCTTCCAACTCTCCTCCTCCCACCCATCACTTCGTTTCTCGTCCTCCTTCTTCCCCTTTCCCGTTTCCTCCTCCCCCTCCACTTCCCCCTGCTCCTGCTCCCTTCCCTTCCCCCTCCTCGCTCGCCCTCTTCCTCCTCCCCCTCCTCCTCCTCCTCCTCCTCCTCCTCCTCTTCTCTCCCTTCCTCTGCTGAGTGGCTGCATCCCTCCCCATACCTTAATGGTACTGTGGCCGCTCATTCCATCGCGGACCTCTCTCTCTCTCTCATTCCCATCAATTTCTCCTCTTCTCGCTCGATTCCGATTTAATTAGTTACACCTCAGCCTCTGCCCTTCTTTGGCACTTTCGAGGTGTTATTCGTCAACGGCACAACACCTTTACCTCTCTCTCTCTCTCTCTCTCTCTCTCTCTCTCTCTCTCTCTCTCTCTCTGTCTCTCACTCACACACACACACACACACACAAGCTCAGCAGTAGATTAATTTCTGTTTCAGTGACAAATTTAAATGCAACATGGGATTACGGGTCTAGTGACTAAGTGGCAACTCGACCACTCCTCCTCCTCCTCCTACTCCCCCTCCTCCTCCCCTTTCCCTCTGTCTATTCTTTCCGTCTTCCTTCTCTCCTCTCTTTCCTCCTCATAT